>NW_017097409.1:45049-99306 GCF_001412225.1 Nicrophorus vespilloides | reverse complement strand
TCGCATGTTGATTTTTTCCCTTTGACAGTATAATCAGTGATTAAACTTTGCGATGGCTTTGCTATTTTTTTGTACAATTCCTGATATCCAGAAATGCAATTCTGAAGCTAGCGTTGAAACTGGAATGCTCGTTCAGAATTATCATCTTTTTCGATGAAATTGTTTGCCAATTTGTGTCAAAACGTGTCAAAATGGCATAAAATAGTTATTTAAAAAAAATCTTCTTGAAATAAAAACCGCATAACTTCAAAACCGCATAAAAAGAGTGTATATTTTAACGAGAATTTCAGAATTTTTACTCGTAAAGTGAAATACTCTTATAGTGAATGATTTTGCTTTTCATATCAATCTTTGACTTCTTATTCGGATACATTCAATTTGCACTCGTTATGCGAAACATCGGTCGTTAAGCGAGGTTCCACAGTATTTAAATTTATATATAACTAAGATTGTTGTAAATTCAAGACGACAATTTTTCTAGTTCAATTACAATCAATATTTGCATTTCCTAAATCTCTTAAAGAACTAAAGCCATTGCACGTGTCCCCCGAAAAGCGGTAATAAAAACACAAAGTCCAATGTAAATATTCCTCCTCCGACATTTATTCAAGATACTCAAACGAAATGTCAGTTTCCAGTATTCATAGTTCTCTTTTGGTGGCGGCAGTAAAAAAAATCCATCCCCGAACGTAAAGAATCTATTACACGTGCCAATTAATCCGCGGAATAAACAAGACGATAAACGATGGAAATACCGCGACCACCGTAAGGAAATATCCACCCGCTTTTACTGCGCCGACATTAACCTATATTCCCCAGGATAAAGCGTCGAAACTGAATCCTTGTTAGGGGACGGCGGGCAATTAAAACATTCATTAATTTCGAAAATGGAATCCCTTCTGCAAAGTTTGAACACACAAAAAATTATTTAGATATATAAGGTTTTCGTGAGTAATAAAATATATATTTACATGGAGATCAAAAGTCTCTTTTTTTTTCCTGTCGAGGAATAAATCGACGAATGGGGAGAGAAGGACGCTTAATCTGCAGCCCTCG
Source organism: Nicrophorus vespilloides (assembly GCF_001412225.1). Lineage (NCBI taxonomy): Eukaryota > Metazoa > Arthropoda > Insecta > Coleoptera > Silphidae > Nicrophorus > Nicrophorus vespilloides. The sequence goes on along the minus strand of NW_017097409.1, from coordinate 98,250 downwards.
CTGATATATACTGCCGGAAATTCCGGCCACGTTTTCGTCCTGTTTTAAAGGACTTCCCCAGGATGTGTGTGTGTGCGCGTCCTTCTCGTTTCTGATTTTTTTTTTGTGCTTACGCGACTCCGCTACCGCCGCTCGTCTGTTATTATCAATCTTATCACCGAAACAGAGCCCGCTTTAATACTTAAGACAAGAGGGGCGAATTTGTTACACGGATTCCATAAGCAGGAAGTGCTTGGTTCGCTTTATCTATCTTTATTCCCCCATTTCACTCCTTTATTTTTTTGTGTCTGTCAGTCCTTTTAGACCCAGGGAATACGTGGAAAACGGAAATATTGGCTGCGATAGGATAGGACAACGCATACAATTTTTTACCCTCCAACGTACACACACACACATTCGCTTTTATATTAATGCCGTTCCATATCAAAATTGCTCCGCGCGTCATACAAAGAAATATTAAAAACCATAAACTTCCCGACGCTTCGCGAATAAAAATAAATTTTAGTTTTCATTTATCTAATGTCAACAATTTCAAAACTCAAATATCTTCTTAATTTCAAGTTAACATTAACAGTTTTGAACAGTGATTCATGGTTTTGGTGGATGGGCAGGGTTAATGATGTGCAGTCTCTTCACTTTTTATGATATTACTGAAAAACTGTTATTGATCAATTTAATTTAAAAAAATAATAAATTTTTGCGTTCTCTAGTTTATACTATAATTTTTGATATTGTTTTAACTATATTTTGTTTTTCAAGTCTATTTCGTGAACTGCGATTGTTATATTAAATTTTTTTGATGCTAAGACTTTGTTAATAATAGTTTTGCGGCATGGGCGAAACTTATTATTTATGAAAAATTATTACTGAAAAACTGTGATTGATCAATTTAATTTAAAAAAATGATAAATTTTTGCGTTCTCTAGTTTATACTATAATTTTCGATATTGTTTTAACTATATTTTGTTTTTCAAGTCTATTTCGAGAACTGCGATTGTTATATTAAATTTTTTTGATGCTAAGACTTTGTTAATAATAGTTTTGAGGCATGGGCGAAACTTGGGACACGCGAACGTCGGTCTAATCGAGTTTTCGGTTTGTGTATAATTAGGTTTGCGTGTTTATTTTTGCAGCGAAAAGTTGGACATAGAAAAGACGACCACCGGTCCTGGGGGAATCCCGGCGGATGCCATCTACACGACCACCCCGAGGGGCGGCAGAAGTCCCGAAGCAATGAAGGTACGTCTGGCCGCAATGGTGCTGCAACCCCCCACTAGAGTGTAGCACTGCACCACCGTCGTTAACGCTAACTATCGCGAATATCCATGCTAATTACTTCCAAACTAAGTAACCAAAAAAAAAATCAAAGAAAACAAACAAAAAAACTACAAAAAAAAAAATAATAGTAATATTAATTGGGTAATTCGATTTGGAAGTGGTTGGCATTCATCTTCCCTTGAGCATTATTTACTCTCTTTTGTTTCACTCATAACTTGCTAGTTTTTTTTCTTTTTGTTGTTGTTGTCGTTGTGTTTTTTAATCATGTAATTGTTTGTTCGTTTCTTTCGTTTCTCCGTGTTTATGTTTTCATGTGAGTCCTGTGTATTTTTTTATACAAACATCGAAATGCGAGTATGTGTGTGTACAAAAATGGGATTTGAAACAATTGCACTTTGTGAATTCGGCGCACGCGAATAACCCCCGAAGGGCCGAAGATTAAATAGAGTGCATCGCTTTGTATTTGTATTTTCGTTCGCGTTTCTTCGCTTTTTTCGGTTCTCCACTCCACTTCTCTGTGTGTAAATACGCGAAAAATGTTCCCGGACATGCTGTACATATTTATAAATATATAATATATCTTAAGCGAACGAACTTCTTTTAAAAGTAACGCACTCTATTTTTCGTCTTCTCCGCCCCGATTTATGTTTTGTATGTGTGTGCGAGCGTGTTTGAGGAATGGTAACCAACTCACAGTAATTCAGAATTGAACGGCACATAGCTGTATAATTTATATATATATTTATATAACAAGCACTCTGTATATATTATTATTGATATTAACAATAACATACACTTATAACTGTAAATGGATGAATACTAATACTAAGATCTTGGAGCTGCGAAGATCGACACCTCTTTGCGATGCACCACTGCACCCCATCTCACAACACCGCTTGCTTTGTTTCGTTTCTTATTTTCGTAACCTCTAGAAGACATTTTTTTCTAATCGTTTTTATTTTTCTTTTTCTCTTTCATTTGATTTTCTTTTTGTTATGTGCGGTGGAAGGGCGTCGCTTCGTACACAAAACGTCAATATCAATTTCCGGGGGGGTTTTGGAAATGGGGAATTCGGGTGGAACGGTAATTAATGCGATTCGCAGTAATGATAATTTGATGAATTAGTTGTTTGTTCGGTGGATGCGAATGCGGCTTCGATTTCATTTCCGCTAATTTGCGGATGCGCCGGGCTTTCGTGCACCGCGACAAATTTTATGACAACCCATCCATCCGCGTCCCGCAAAGACCGCAAAACAGAATACGGTCCGGCGCACTTTGATCCGCACTTCCGTTCCTCTCAGAAGAAAGACTTTCTAACAATTATTACTGATAGATAGTGTGTAAAAATAACACCTTTCAAGTTTCTAAAATATATATCATCTACGTTTCAATAGCAAATCTACTTCATTTACAAATGAAACATTCAAGGAAAATAACTATAATACTTTTTATGAAAATTGCTTATGTAATGCTAAATCTCTGCTATGCATGTTGAAAAAACCAGGATTAACCAGTGGTATTCATATGCGAGAGCTGCGCAAAGATGTAGGCAGACAGACAAGCGTATAATTCTGGATTTAGCTGTGAAATGGAGCAGCGACAAAAGGAAATATTTTACAAAAAAATACAGAAAATGTTTATGAAAGTTAATCTTTCTTCACATTTTTTTCTTTAGAATTATCGTCGTTATATGAGAGTGTTCGGCATAATTTGCGAACTGGTTCGAAATCACTTTCATCACTAGAAGAGATATCAGATCTATGTCAGCATATCAGAAAATGATTCTTCACAAGTAAAATTAGTCTCAACTTCGCATGTTGATTTTTTCCCTTTGACAATGTAATCAGTGATTAAATTTTGCGATGGCTTTGCTATTTTTTTTTTGTACAATTCCTGATATCCAGAAATGCAATTCTGAAGCTCGCGTTGAAACTTGAATGCTCGTTCAGAATTATCATCTTTTTCGATGAAATGGTTTGCCAATTTGTATCAAAACGTGTCAAAATGGCCTAAAATAGTTATTTCAAAAAAAATGCTTCTTGATGATGAAAAAACCTGGATTAACCAGTGGTATTCATATGCGAGAGCTGCGCAAAGATATAGGCAGACAGACAAGCGTATAATTCTGGATTTGGCTGTGAAATGGAGCAGCGACAAACGGAGGTGGGTATTATTACATTAAAGCAATTAAAATGAAGCCGCAGACGGTAATATTGTTGGCCGTTTCAATTAGCGCTGCAAGTAATCCCGCAACAATGTAATGACATGAAAGCTAACTTGTTGTGTGTCGCCCACAAAGGGACGGGAAGCGAAACCAACATAAAAAAAAAGTAGAACAGGAGTATCGGGATGAGGACTACTCTGTGCGCCCATAATTGTGCAGCTCCGTAATTGATCCTCTGATCCGGGTCAATCTGCGGTCCGGCAGTGATTAAAATCCATCCCTGGGAGAGACGATGCGCAACGTGCAACTATTTTCAAAGTTCTGCTCGAAACACGCCGATTGTCCGGAAATTAACCGCATAAAGCATAAACCGTTCATCGATAAGTACAAAAGTGAAACATATTCCTTGTACTTTAATATACAGAATGAATACTAAAAATTATTCAATAATTATACATTATATTTCATAAACAAAACTTGAAATTTTTGAAAAAAAATCAATCTTGAAAATATTATAGTATGTAACTTTATAAGCATCGAATTTAAAGGGTTTACTTAAAATCGTAATTATTAGTATGTTTTCAAGGAATGTTTAATTCGCGATTGGAATGAATTTTAAATAACTAAAGTTCACTAATTTTAAAAGTTTGTGTCATTGTACTTTAATATACAGAATGAATACTAAAGATTTTTCAATAATTATATATTATATTTCATAAACAAAACTTGAAATTTTTGAAAAAAATTCAATCTTGAAAATATTATAGTATGCAACTTTATAAGCATCGAATTTAAAGGGTTTACCTAAAATCGTAATTATTAGTATGTTTTCAAGGAATGTTTAATTCGCGATTGGAATGAATTTTAAATAACTGAAGTTCACTAATTTTAAAAGTTCTTTTAAAAATAATAACATTTCAATCAATCATCGTATGCAACTCTACTTGCATTAATATAAAGATATTCTTTTTAAAATAAGATTTATGTAACTTTACATTTGTTCCAATTCATAAATATATACTATGTTTTTCAATAATAATTTTTGTAGTATGTGTTAGATTTTCAAAATATTTCATCGATTGCTGCGGTGGATGCGCCGGGTTTATATTTACATTAGATCTTGATTAATATAAATTTATGGATATTGCGGGATTGTTAATGTAAAGACAAAGTAGATGTAACCGGATCGTTCGGGGATCCCCCGCAATTTTTATCACCTATCTAATTACTAATTGGTTTTGTGTACGAAGCGCCCGCTCGTATTATCATACATGTGCACGATGTAGTTTGCATCAGCACAAAGATATTCCGTTACATTGTTACGTAAACGGTTTTCGGGTTGGGAAGGAGGTTGAGTTTGAGTTGAAGGAGCAGGAGGATGAGGAACAAAAGGGGGCGACGAGCCGAAACGGCACTCTCCATAGCATCATGGCATGTGTGCAATTGCGGTTCGCAGCGCTTTCAGACGCGAATTCCTCCTCCTGCAATACTTCTGCACTCCCCCCTAACCGACCCAAAACCCATTGATTGCTCTCTCTCTCTCTCTCTCTCTCTCACACTGTACATAAAATACACGAAACTCACACCGAAAAATTTTCTACACACAGACTCCAGTTCTGAGCACATTCTCAAACCACCTCACTTGATTCTAAGCGTCGCAGCACTGGTGCTTCCGGCGGGGAGAACTCGATCGGCGCCGCACACATTCTTTAGTTACCTATTATTAATATTATTATGAATACCTTCGAAGATCTTTCGATTAAAACAATAGTATAATAAATATGAATAATAGTAACTGAAAAGAGAGAATAAAAAAAAAAGATGTTAATTATTCGATTATTAAGAGACTGTAAAGCGCGTCGCGTCCTTCGCCAAACACCTCCGGCGCCAATCTCCATGGCAATCGAAATAATAAACATATGATGGTTTATTTTGGTTGCTATAGAGAGTTGTTATATAAGTAGGTGATGGTGATGTGTCGCGCGACGAGCTTAATTTGTTTAATTGATTGTATAAATTTTTGTAAAGTTTGTTTTTTTTTCTTCTTTCTTTTTGTTTCGATCGACCTTAGAGCTTAGTTTCTTCAACTGTTCATCCATTTGATTATTATTATTATTATTACTATTATCATTTGATTTGTACAATGATTATCAAAATATAAACGATAATCGTTATAAACAAACTAACACACCTCTCTAACATGAGCTGTAAATATAGCCGACAACACTGACATTCAATGGTAGAAGTAGTGTAGAGGAGTGGAAAGGAGTTGAGAACGTCTACACAGGGTTGGCCGATGATGAAAGGGCGTCCAACAAACAGCCCAAGTATTTCGAGTCGCCGTCCCCGACGTCTGTGGTCCAAGGGGCCGGGGCCGGGGCCTTCCCCTCATCCTTCGCGACGACGGATCCCCAATACCAAAGAAAGTACCGTAGCTTTAACAAGTACGGCCCAAAGAAATCCAAAGACCCGAGACGGTCCCTGCCGAAACCCCGACCCAAACCGCTCCAGCTCGAACACGAGAAATACTACGACCACATTTTCCCGAAACACTCCTACAACGACGTCTATTATCAGCCCAATAGCTTGGACCATGCCGAATTGTAAATATTAATACATTCAACAACAACAACAGCAGCTACAACCAAATAAATAAACCGAAACTCATCTTCGACAAACTGTAAATAAGAATTATTACTCTCTATATATATATAACTGTGTGTGTATGTATGTACGTATGTATGTCCCTAATTTGCTCTAATCACTAAGAAACTAACTCTATATCAGCGTCTTGCCATCTGATGCCTAGCCTAGCAACCCTAATACATTTACTAAATTTCAAGTAATCAAAGTAATTCTCCATGACAACTTGCTATGGAGATAACTCAAAGGCATCGCGAAGATGGCAACTCTGCTCTCTGTCTATATATATGTTTATATTTACATTTAATTTACCTTTCCCCAAATAAATTTATCCCTTCATTTATTTTCTACTCCTCTCGATTAGGGATTTTTATTTTCCGTTTCGTTTATTTCTTTTTTAACGCTGTATCACGTCTCTAAAGTAGCTAAATTATTACCATAACATAATATATACATATAAATTATAAATAAATTAACAAATAGCGAACGCATATTATATATAGTAAACCTAACGATAATTGTATATCGATTTTGAAGATTTAATTAATTAATTAATAAAAAAAGATGGAAAATAATAAATGTGATGTTACAATAATATTTTACGATTATAAGGAAGGAATCAAATCGAAACGTGTTTCACCGCTTTAAATGTTACTTAATTAATTAATTAATTAATTAATAGATATATGTGAGGAATCAAAAGTGTTCTGTTCGTTTCGGATTTGTTAATTATATCAGTGTCATATGTATTGCAAAAAATATAAAGAATGAAAGAAAAAGTAAAGGAAAAAAAAAGAAATTATATTATAAATATATGAATATAAATATATATATATATATAACAAGAAAATTTAATATATATTGAAAGAAAAAGAGAATTTATTTATGTGGCCGTAGCGTTAATTGACAACAAAAAAAACTATATTCGTTGAATTCGTTTTTCATTTATATATGTTACATCTTTCCGTAGAGATTATTCATTTTAACATGTGTAAATTATTATTATTATTATTATTACATTAATCTTAAGATAAATTATATATAGACTTAAATAAATGTTAATAAATAAAGACGATTGAATTAAAATCATGTGTATTTATTATTTAATCATTTCAGAAAGATTTTTGTTACAAAAAAAAAGGTAAGTACAGTCAACCCTCCTATAACGCGGTACTCTCAGAACGCGGTTTCTATATAACGCGGAGCTGAAATTGCGACAGCCCTCCTATAACGCGGTATTCTTACAGTGCGGTTTCCGTTCAACAGCATCCCATGAGTTCCTTCCGCGCAGCCTATGAATGACTCTAGTAACTAGATATTGTAAGAGATTTATTTAAGGATTGGTTTTATAATTGGTATTTCAAAATTTTATTGGTTCTTGATAACGCCGGTTGCCACAACATAGAACTGGATCATCCAAATGTGAAAATTGTCTTCCTTCCTCCTAACTGCACGTCATTAATACAACCTTTGGACCAATTTCACTTCCAGTTACAGAAATAGTAAACATTGCTTCTCATTTAAGCGATGAAGAATTTGCAGTAAACCATCAGGATGTAAAAGAACTAGTAGAAGGAAGAAGGAAGTAGGGGAAGAAACTTTAGATGAGGAAGAACGGATGGAATTAATTGATGCATCCACCTCAAATGCATTGGTAAACGAATATAAGGGAAACGAATTAGTGGAGTTAGAAAAAAAAGCTACAATTGAAAACCAACGTGAAGATTAATTAAGTGATGAAGACATTTTGCCCATTAAAAGAAGACGAGTTAGGCGACTCATATCTGACAGCGAGGATGAGTGTTGAAAGATTACAAAATTTTACAAGTCTTCATTGTTTTTGTTGAAAAACAGTCTTTTAGTTCTTGTTTCATTTTTTTTATCAATCCTTATATGAACTCTTCAATTCAATTCAATAAAAATAATTTATAATTTATCTTGTCTTTTGTATTTATTGGTCTCCATATAACGCGGTACGAATGATGTGATTTCTACTAATTCCGAGTTTCTTATAGCGCGGTTTCCAACACTCACCGCGTTATAGGAGGGTTGACTGTAGTTTAGTTATAGAAAAATATTTATTTTTGATGTTGTTTCTATTGAAACTGTAAATGATTAATGTAAAAGTACTTACCGTGATTTTTAATGTTTTTTTAATAATAAATAATTTCAATTCTTGTTACATTTATGGACGTCGATTCGTTTTTCTTTTATTTGTTAAATAGCACAATGATTCTATTACGTGACTATTTACATTAAGAAAATAAGAGTTTTAAATTACATAAATAGAAAAGAAACGAAGGAAAAGAGAGGCAGGGAAAACCGTGGAGTGGATTATATTTCATGGTAGTTCTTTCTTTTTTTGTTTCGTTACATATGTATCGATATATATATACATATTATAGTTATATTACAAACGAGGATTGATGAGGAGGAGAGGAAATGGCATTTGCGCAATAGGCACACAACGTATTATTATAATTATTTTACAACCTGATAGTTTAGCAAATCATTATTGCACCAAATATACACGTTTTTATACTCACATATGTATAAATAGATATCGTCATTTGAGAGTAAAGTTGAGGAGGTAAAGGAGGGAGGTTTAGGAGGAAGTTGGAGCAGAGGGCAAAAGTTGAAACAGAAGAAATTGTACAGAAGCTCCTTACACAATAAGATAATATCCGTATTCCTATCTAGAAAGAGTACTTACAAGAAACGAGTCGAAGAAACGAAGAAAGATATATATGTAAACCAAAACATCGATGCGCATGAATCGCCGCATTGCGAAAATATCAAAGAATAAAATTAAAAATAAATATTAATCTTAGAAAATAAATAAATCTACTACGAAAAACAAAACGAAAAAAAAAGTAACGAAAGAATCCGAAGAGAGATAATAAATTGATTTAAAGCTGTCTTTTCTTTTAAAATTACTTTCTGTTTTAAGTGAATAGTTATGGTGTGTGTGTGTGTATCTGTGAGTTAACAACTTGTAAGAATACGTTTTTTTTTCTTGATCAATACAGAGTTAAGGTGGTATTTCCTGGTTTTGGTTCTTCATTGTATCACGCACTTGTCCCTTGGCGGTAGATCCATGTGGGATAAATCTTGTTCAATCAAATCATCTTCCTCGATGCTGAAACATGAAAAGGAATCAAGTCAGAAAATTGTTTTTGATGTTTGTGGGTGTGTGGAAAATAAATCGCTTACGCTTTCTCCTGACTATCCAAGTGGTGCACCAATTCATCCCGCTTATTTACAATTTGGACTAGTTCATCGATGAGCACCTTCTCGCGCGCCCTCTGATCCTCCGTCTTGCGCCAATCCTCAATGGACATGCTTATCTGCAGCTCGTGATTCAGCATCTTGTATCTGCGCTCGAGGTCGCTCTCCTTCTCCAATATGTTCAGCTGCATCTGCTTCCGAAGCAACGCGTTCTTCTTGTTCACCAATGTGAACCATCGCGCCATCAGCTGCTCCTCTTCGTCCACACTACTTACTGACGACTCCATCACAACGCGCAGCTTCTTCTCCAAAGTCGCCGCCTCTTTGTCGATGGAGCCCTGCTCACGTTCTAAAGCCTCCAGCTCGTTGTCGATCCAATTTTGTACACCAATACCAATCTAAACCACGAATTAAAATAATTTGCATCATTTTTGCACCACACGGAGAAAGTAAAATCTCACCTCAGATAATCCCAAATCTTCTGGTAACTTATCAGGAGTTATTTGTTCTCTGATTAATGGACTAGATTTATCAGTTTCTTCAGCACTCAATTTGCACGGCGATTTTGGTGAAATGTTCCCATTCCTCTCAGAATCTAAAAAGGAACATCCATCAACATTTTATTGCGAAATTTAATAAATGAGTAAACTGACCACCGCTTGCTTGCTTTTCGATCCTCGCTTCTGGCAATCTCTTCGCCTGATTCTCATTATCTGGACTAGCTTTAATAATTTCCGTCGTGGGCGTCGAGGTTTTCCTCGTCTCCGCGATGATTCTTCTCGCTCGCTCAAGCAGCTCAGCCTGCCTTTCCTCCTCAGACTACGCCAGAAATAATAACATAGCATTAATTCGCTTAAATTGAAATAAGAAATAATGTGTTTTTTGTAAGAATAAATTATAAAGTATAAATTTACAAAAATGTCCGCTATATTAATTTTCTACTTTCATTTTTTTTTTAAATATTTTTATTCTTATCTGCGTGTCCACGGTTGGTTCATGGCTTCTAACTCTCTTGTAAAATATGATCAAGTTAATGGTGGAAAGTAACAAAAGTTGGGTTTGTAAAGATAGGCAGTATACTGTGTGGGTGAAGAAAGAAATGGAGAGTACAAGAGAATAATTTAAAATAAAAATGGTTTACCCTTGTAGGCGAAACAGAGTTATCCCTTTTGACTTGCTCTAAGAGTTGTCTGGCTCTCTCCCTTTGCTCCGTGTGGCGAGTTAGTAATTGCTGAGCACACAAAAATCATCAAAGTTCAAAGTAAAACAAACGAATGGGTAATAATAACAAAAAAAAAAAAACCTCAAAACTCAAAGCAATCGCAAAACATAAAAAACAAAACAAAAGCAACTTACGCTACTTACTAAATTCGGCTTTGGCAGTTCGGCTGCGGAATCGGAGGCGTTCTTGGGGGCAACATCCTCAACTAAGACCGCATCTCCGTTCAATGGCGGATGAGTGGCGGAAGGAGAGGTTGGTCGACCAACATCCGCAGTCGTCTCAGCCTCCAACTCTTCCTCCTCGTCGTCTGAGCCAAAAGGATCGGTCAACTCACGACGCGTCATCAGCAATGGCTTTTGCGGATTCTTGATAGGGGACGCGACTGCAACGACCTTCTTGTCTTTGGTTTCGGGAGGCTCACTGGGTGTGTGAACTTTCAATTGCAACCATAGATTAGCCTTCTGGTCGACGGCGCTCGATACTTGCTCGCTCTCCGAATCCAGCGATTTGTTCATCTGCTTTGCTTTCCGCAAGTTGATGATTTCTTGCCCGAAGAGCTGCATGGTTACGTCCGTATCTTTATCCGTGTTGAAGCGACCGATCACGTAGTTACTCTCGTCCGCAGTCTTTCCGATCTGCTGCACCTCGAGCTCGTGACCGGTAAAGTGAGCTCTCAACTGATACAGGTAGGTCATAACGGCAAGCTTATCGGGAACGGCGAGCATATCCATATCCGAAGGTTCTATAACTCGAGCGATTCCGAGCACGTCTCCGGCGTCGAATGCTTTCTTGCAGTTACCACGAACGTCGTGCGCGTTCAACGAATCGATATCGATTAAATCAGGTTTGAAGTGATGGATGAGAGCGCAGAAGGCCATACCGTTCCTCCAGCTTGTCGTCAGATTCGTCACCTTCACGCCAGGATAGTTCTTTGTCATGTCCTTGCACCACTCGAGCAGATCTTGTCCGGGCGTCGTCAGCTTCTCGCTGTGATCCTTCAGCTCCAAAGGCTGCAACTTCAAGCTAACGCTCTTCGGCCTCACCACCGGCGCTACATTTCTAATCTCCTCCGACGTCGCTGCTACCACTGGCACCGTCGACGCTGATGAAGAAGTCACCTCTTCCTCCAGATTATCGAGTTGCTTCTCGAACAGCTCCGAGTATGGATCAGTCTCCGTTTCGTGGAAGTCATCATCTTTCGGCGCCGGAATATTCAACTTCAGCTGCGGCTTATCCTCCTCCACTATCGGCGAGAACGTTTCCGCAGTGGGCGTCTTATCTTGCCGCGATAACGACTGTATGCTATTCACTAAAAATAACGCAATTATTAACACTTCCCAAAAATAGGTTGATTGAGTAGGAGGGAATACCGCTTATTGGAGTGCTAGCAAAATCCGAACCGGACAAGCTGTTCGTCATCAGCTGCATCTGTTGCGTCACCTCGTGGATGCTGTTCTTCATCGAATTATCGCTCAACGAAAAATCTTCATCCTCGAAATCCTCCATCGGCGCAATATCGCTGTTATTGTTCACCGACATCAGCGAGGCCATGGACTGCATGTCTTCATCGCTGTTAATAAAATACAAAACAATAATCATAACAGTAGAGGAGTGAAACAAATGTAGCACTCACGTCGCCTTTCCTTCGCGCAGAAATACGCACGACAACGTGCACTCCAATTTGGCACTCGTAATTTTCTTCGTCGTCGGTTTCAAATTCAGCTGCAGCGGATACTGCGTAGAATCGATGCTCGCGAATTTCCCCATGTTAATCTGGGTGACCGCAAGCTGTCGCCGTTTTCCAGCAGGCGAAACCTGAAACGCATTTCCACAAAAATCAAAAACAAAAACGCATTTCCACATTCATTAAAAATTCCGTACGTGCGGCGCTACGCGACCACCGGAAGTGTGCGCGAGTACCGTTTCAAATGCCTCAGACTTAAACTTTTTTGAGTAAGAATAAAATAATTATATTAGTTTAGGGTCAACATCACGGTCAGCCTTTGATCAGCATCGCATGTGCAGCATCTTCGATCATCACTGGCATTTTCTTTTTTTCTTGTCAACAAATCTAACATCTATCTCGCAATTACCATAACGAAATAAAGGAAATAAAACGAGCATAAATAATAATTACACCAGTTGGCCGCATATCTATGCTCAAGGTCTCACAAACCCGATATATTTAAGTAGCATGTATTTCCAATTACGAGCGATATTCGCAATTACAGCTAGGCATACATATAAATGGTTTTAAAGAGAAATTGCAATTAGAAAAAATGACGCGAAATGTATCAAATTCTTAATTGCCAATTAGCAAATACTATGAAAACGAAAGTTTTATTTGCAAATTCCTAATGCAAGACACACATCATCTTCATGTGCATGAAATCTAATGCACAGAATGAAAATACAATGAATGAATGAACATAAACATGACATCATCACCACTCCAAAATTTGCGCAATCCAATTTAGATACATCAACACAACAATTTTAAATATTTAACAATACAATATTATATTATTCTATTACATACATAATGCTAAGAAATTGCGTTCATAATCGGAATTACATTGTGTAAAGTCGCAAAATCATTAGGTCAATTCAAGATATTCTTATTATGCTCCATTAAAATATATTGTGGAAAAGTGAAAGTAATTTAAAGCAATGCCAATGGCGACCAATACATTCGGCAATTTTTTTTTTAAATTCCAATCAGAACTTGATCAATTCATAATGACGATGTGCGTTCTTATACGCAATTGCTTTGTGCAATGTCGCAAAACCATTGGGTCAATTTCGAGAAGTTCAAGGTCAGATTATTTAAAGTGCAAACGCTGATAGGAAAGTGCACGCCAATAAGAATTAACGTAGATATAACTAATCAATTGTAGAAAGCAAACACAACATCAAAAACTCACATCCTCAATAACAAAACTCCAATCCTTATCTTCGAGCTCATTGCATCTTCCCTTGAACAGTGTTATGGCAACTTGATGGTTCTCTGGAACGGGCCATACCACCAGCCCTTTGTATGTATTCTGAAGGGTGGGTTCCCATTGCATTGGGGTGGACACCACCCTCCTGGAGCGTCTGGTCCATACCACAGATAATTTGTGCGGCTCCCTACAAAAACAATTCATATATATATGTGTGTGTGTAAAACAAATAATACAGATTAAGTAAAACAAATAGACCAAGGTCGAGTTTATTAAAGAATTTGAGACCTACCATTTAGGTGTGAATTCCACAGCAAGCTGATGGTAGGAGACAGTGAATTGGAACTTGGCGGCGCGCTTATTGACCCGCTGCAGCCTCTTCCACACAGAGCCCATCGTTTCTAAAAACAAACTTTAAACAGAATGTTGTTGTGAAGAATGCAATGATTGGGACAATCTAAAGAGGAAATGCTTATTATTATGCATTATTTGTAAGAATTATCACACAGCCACACACAAACTGATTAGATATATCCATGAGACATCCCAGTGTGTTGAGAATTCAATCTTCGGCATTCAAATTAACCTTGCAGATGAATCATTTTGGGTGACAGCTAGGGTCATACTCTGTATCCAAAACCTTGCAAAAATACACACACACTCACTCACTCATTCACTTGCTTCCTTGCTACTACCAGAGCAAAATACAATAGGGAGAAAAAAAAAACAACCAAATCACCTTCACTAAAGCGCGCTCGAGTGCTCCGCTAGCAGCTGGTCATTGTCGCGCGCTTTCGCTCCGACTTCTGCGTAAAGTTATGGAAGAAACTGCTCGTAATGATGATATCAGACTACAAAATTGCGTTTTCCTCCTTCAGAGACATGTCTGAAACTTCCAACTGACAGCTCCTTGCAACAGACACACACACATAAAATGGATTGCCCTCAACCTGCCGCACAAATTGCATATAAATCAATGCACGACGAAACCGCCACCTATTCCTGTTAAAGCGAAAATAAACACGAAAACCCTGACCTAATCGAATAATTTATTAATACTTAAATCCAATTAATAGTCTTATTCATTTGCATTCGTCGATATTTCGTTGAAGCGCAACACAAGTTTTGAACTATCGTACAACTTTGGTTGCATACGTAACCGTCAAACTTGATCATAACCTAAATTATTGAAGTTAAAAATGGACCGAACAAACGATGAAAATCCGCAACAGGCCTTCCCCAATCCAAAATCGCAAAGGCAAGCTGTAAATAACTGAAACAAAGTAGCAGTAGAAATATAAATGTCTTTAAAAAACTACTAATGCTTTTAGTATCAGTTCAATGCGGAGGAGATGAGGGTTGTTAGGGAGTGCAACAGGGAAAGCTTCCTGCAACGTTGCCTCCCTCTCGGAACCATCTTTGGAGTCAGCTCTTACATGGCCATCAAGCAAGGTTACTTTCGGCCAAGCCCCAGGTTCGGGGCAGCTCCCAAAGTAACAATAGCCGTGGTTGTGGGCTATTTCATGGGAAAGTTCTCTTATCAGCAGAAATGCGCTGAAAAACTTATGCAGCTGCCCAACAGTCCCATTGGTGAAATGTTGAGGCAACGTAGGAAAGGTTTTATTAAGGAAACTTTAGAGCCAGGTTTCGGGCCGGGCATGACGCTTGCACCGTTCTCCGATATGGGATCAGCGGATAAATACACTGATCTTGATCCGAGAAACTCGCTCGATATGGACACATCGAGGCCAGAATACAATGGGTTGGACGATAATCACAGGCCGTCTGTTGATAATCCAGTTTCGGAGGAGGATATGCCTCCAATGCAGAAGAATGTTACGAGTTACGATGAGTTGCGGAAACGAAATCGGGACGATTATCAACAGAGAAGAGTATCTGGGTACACTAGGTATTATTTATTGGCGAACAATTAAATAGCTTTGTTTTCATTGCGTAATTATTTTTTAGAGCCCCGGAAGCTCCTAGGGCGAGCAACGAAATGTTGCAGCCGCCAGTTAGGGACGAGGAACCACCGCAGAGAACCAACAAATACGGAGATGCCTTGATTTAATTATTTTAATGAAAGTAGTTAGTTATTTTTTTTTTAGGAATTATAAATTGTTATTGCACAGTAATTAAAAATAAATACCTGTTTATTAATTTATATTTTACTATTGTCTTACAATTTGCCTTAATCGCAATTGAAATAATATATTCAGTTTTATTTAATTTATTAAAATTTACTGTAAAACCTAGCTATTCACAATTCGTAAATGTTTTTTTTTATAGTATCAACTTTATCTATATTTTTTTTGTAATAATCATTTTCAAGTACCAAATTATTCTGCAGACTCATTTCAACAACGTCGGGTGTTTAATATCTCTAAGGTAAACTTTATAATAATTTTGTAGGTAAATAGTAAGAATTTGCTTGAATTTTCAGATGATGCTGTGTAGCACAGATAAAGACATCTGCGCTAATAAACCCAAAAATCAGTTAGAATTAAAAGTAAAATGTTACAAGACAGTAATTGTGCTCAGCCTAGAAGATAATGTGACTATTCGCAAAATAAAAGTATACCTAGGCTTGAAGATCAAGGCGAATGTGAAATTGATATCATTGATGCATAAAGGCACAATGCTGCAGGACGAAAAGTGTCTGGCTGACTACCCGATCGAGAATAAAGCTGTGATACATGCGGAAGTTTTGAAGAAGGACAAGAGTAAAACCAACAGCGATGACGACCTCGATTCCTCATCGATTCGATCCTTGTGGAATAATGATTGTAAAAACGGCAGCGAGATTAAAAAGAACTTTATTTCTAGGAAGGAAAAGCCTGCGACGATGGACGAGTTCTTTGGAAATCCGAAGCGCGTCATTAATTACTTTGAAAACGTACCCTTGTACTCATCGAAGTTAAAGTCTGATAAAATATTTCACGATTACGTTTACAACAGGCAAGACTTGCTGCGCGAAGCGTTCACGTTGAGCAATTACATGAACTTCAAGTTACCAAACATCGAGGAAATGAAGAAAAAAATAGAAGCCAACAACGCAACTCAGTTGGAAGAAATTACAAAAAAAATGAACGGAATCGGGAAAAACATTAGGGATGCTGCGAATGATGGGTCTGAAAGAATTTATAAACAGAAAGAGGAGATTTGCGACGATAAAGCTGCGGAAGAATGTTATAATCGTTTAAGCAATGAGCAGAAAAAAAATATTAGCGAACTAATGACACGCATCACCAATGATCCGGTCTACAAGAGTTTCATGAAAATGAACGAAGCCAAAATCAACGATTTAATTCAGAAAACCAATAGCAGGCAACACAAGAAGGCCGTCCGAAGGCTGCACAAAACGAAGACCGTCGATCCCGATTTCGAATTGTTTAAAGACATATACAAGAGTCTCGAGGACGAGGAATATCCAATTCCAAATAACGAAAATAAAAACGAGTTTTCTTCTTGGAATATAGCAATAAGCATGAGCGCGCGTCTAATGAAAATGTGGAAATTGTTACCGAACAAAGAACTGTTTAATACACTCAATCAGAATAATTTTTTCAGGGACACCGTGATTCACGGCCCGCGCAGATTGTACGTGATGAAATGCATTGCGGAAAATCCATCAAAGATAAGCAAGATCCTGAGCACCAGTGCGTTGCTCAAAAGAAATCCGTACGTGAGGGAAATGATCCTGAAGGATGTGCCACGCAACTTACAGAGCATATACGATCCTGCCTTCAAGAAATTCATTAACAATCCGTACGTTCTGAACACGCTACTGTTCGGCTTCGAGTACTGCGAGAACGAGGAATCAGAGGAATCGTACGACATCTTCATTCCGGTGGAAACTGCGGAGGAAATGAAAATGTACGAACTGGTGTACAACGACCAATTGGCAATATTAGACACGATGGATTTCGTGAATCGCGATGCTAATTTGCGGGCGCTCATCTCATCTTCGGGTAATATTGAGAAAGCCAAGGAAATCCTTCTGGGAGTTGACAAGTTGGGATTTTAATTTTAGAGGATCATTGACCACGACAACTTTTTAATGCATTTAATATTTTCGTACGTTAATTTTAAACGATGTTCTCTGATCAAACTATATATTTTTAACATGTGTATTAGTGTAATTGAGCTAATTGTATGTGTAGTTTACATACAATATAGAGTGCCAATAGATGTTGCAGTACAAATAATTCTTTATACATGTATTTATTTATATTGATACTTCAGTAACTCCTTTACCCCGCGCATCCACATATTTTATTCCAACTATTCTTTGGGTCAAAAAATATTTTAACATATTTTATTTGAAAAATAACTATTTTGTTACTTCTGTTATCGCGAGAATATTATTGAAAACAAAAAAAATAAAAAGATTTTTATCTATACCTTTTAAAATATCTTTCTTTCGACTCGAGGCTCGAAGCAGAGCGGACGTGAAGACTTCCAAGAGTGATGCATCTTACTAATTAATCTTTAGTATCGTATTTTGTGTTGATAATGTGATTGTCCTATGTGAGTATCATAGCAGATGCTATAATGCTTTTACAAATTCATTCTTATTAATGTTTGTTTCAGTTGTGTTTAAGATTCAACGATTTTTTTTTTGAAATTGACAAGTACGAAGAGGACTTCGAATCAGAAATATCATGGGTGGCGAAAATGATTCGAAAAAACCGATCAAGCTGGACAAGCTCATGTTCGGTGTTGATATGAAAGCTCCAAAACCTTACAGCGTAAAGGTAACAATAGGTATGTCCGATTCAGGTCTAGTTTATTCCTTTAATTGTTTTTAACATTTCTTTTTTTTCTGGTGAACCTGAAAGTTGCCTGCATAAATTGCAGCAGGCCCTTCAAAAACGCGGACCAAGTCACCATGCATCAGCCGTTCTGCAAGGGAGCAATGGAGGCCTATACCGAAAAGCTTAAGGCCGTTAAAAACGATTTATCCAAGATTCTCGATGAGGTAAATAGATTGAGCAGACTTTACAAACTTATTATTTACATTTACGTTTTGCAGGAACAGACTGTCGAAACTTACGTTGTAAGGTACAAGTACACCTGTCAATTCTGCGAATTCATCTTCTACAATGAGAAGCATTACTTCGGACACATGAGTAAATTCAGATACGAGTGCAACACGTGCCAGACGCATTTCGAGAACAAACAACTCTTGAAGACCCACTACTGTCTGAAGTTCCTGAAGGATCTGAGAAGCCGCATGGCATCGCGGCTTCCGGAAAGAGCACTCACCCAGGAAGAATTGATGCCTGAAGGATCTGAGGAGCCGAATGGTAACTCTGATCCTAATCCGACACACATCGAAGGAAATCAATTAAAAGAAGAAGATGAATAAATCGGGTAGCAAGTGATGCTCAATATTGTATGTGTTTTATTGCTCGATTTTAACATAACGTATGATTGCAGATGTGAATTTTAAATAAAGAAATTTTAATAAACGTTTTCGTTTTCTATAGTATAGAGTTGATCGTTGTATCATAAGCCTAATGCGCCACCTGGAGGAAATGTTATAACACACTGCTTGTTTTTATTTTTTAAAGTTTTAAATAAACAAACTTCGATTGTGAAGTAATCATAACGTACACGCAGTGGTTTGCATTTGATATGGAGGATCAGGGTAAGCGGTGTAGAAGTACGAAGGCCGATTTAGCTAAGGCAATGTTCAATCTGGACGCGGCCAAGTCCTGGAAGAGTCTTTCCAAAACGAAGAACGTCTCGGATTCAAGTAAGTTCGTTTTCCATGATCCGAAGATCGATTAATGTTAAATGATTAATGTTGTTTGTTTTGCACATCCGACAGTTGTCTGCGATAACTGCAAAAAGATGTTCGCCAACAACGATTCGCTGTATATGCATCTGAAGTACTGCAAAGAGAAGCATACTAAAGGCATCCCGGAGAGGACGACCAAAGTCGTGAAGAAGGTGGTTACCGAGAAGAAGGTGACAGAGAGGAGGAGGATTGCCGCTGCAAACTACACTTGCTACGCGTGCGTTGCGCCCTTCGACGATGAGACCCAGTATTTCAAGCACATGAGCAAATTCCGGTACAGTTGCTCATCCTGCGACTGCCATTTCGATAACCGTCTGGACCGAAAGCTGCACTACTGCATCGGCTTTCTCAGAAACCTTTAATTGCAGATTTCCACTTTCAATCCAAATCATAATTTTTAAGATAACAACTGTATTATGTTGACTCATACTTATATACTCAGCATTTTGAATAATAAAGTATCCTTATAAATATAACAAGTTTTTCGTTTCAAATAAATTGTAACATAAATGTTGTAGAAATAAAATAATGAATTCAGTACAGAAAGATTAAATACTTCGAATATATATGTTATTACGAAATATTACTTATCAAGTTTACTATTTTATATTCATTGTTAAATTTTAACAAATGTGTTTTTAGATGTTAAATTAATAAAAAAAATATCAAAAGTTTTAAATGTCTTAAATGTGTGTTTTAGTAAAAGATTTAAATTGCGTTCAGATATGAAACATGCTGAACGAATGAAATTCAATTCTCATTTATTATTGCTTCCAGCAATTAAGATTAGTGTATTGTTTACGTCCTTATGTTGTGCAATGGTATCGCATTGCGTTGCGATACGAGCATAAAGAAAGTCGCGAACAATTCAAGATAAGACGGTGGAAATTTGATAGACATATATTATTAAACAATCATAAAGATCGTTTGACATGGGCATTTGTCAGTGCAAGCTAGCAGAAAAAAAAGGCAAGAGCACAGAATCGCGGGGAGAAAGAGAGAGAGAAAGAGAACGTGGATTTTTTTTCGCGAATAGCCGAAGAAAAGAAAAAAAAGGATTAAAAGAAATTTAATAGGAAAATAAACAACGTGCCGCGCGCGTTAAGATATGAATTGTTTGCGCATTTGTGCGAGGAATTGGGCATTCAGCAAGAGGAAGTCGACGAGGCTGCTGATCATCATGAGCCACGAGATCAAAGAGAAGAACAATGCGGTGCAGGATTTGGAAATGCCCACCGAGGGCTTCAGCACCCTCACCATGTCCAAGGTGAGTTTGGCTTTTATTATTTCATTCCAAGACCATCTCGGATATTACAACTTTTAATATATATATTTTTTTTTTGGCATTTACCAAATCTCCTGTCACGTCGCATTGCATTCAAATTTTCCGTACTTTTTCTTTTTATTTCATCAGAGTAAGGAGCAAATCCCGTGCGATCACATCATGGCATCGTCAAAGGCTTGCGACGATTGCCGCAAGAAATGCGGCAAGGGTCACGTCACTCAGGAGACCCTGATGAAGATGGAGGAGGCATTCGACCAGTTGAACACTTCGACCTCGCAATCGTTGCTCAAGAAGTACCTGAACAGATTCGTCTTCGATACTCTGAAAGAGATACAGACGCCGCTCGGCGCGAATCTCTTGGACTGTATCCAGTCTGGTAAGAATTGAGACACTTAATTTTGGATACATTCGAACATTTGATGCAATTAATTTAGGTTGCGAAAATCCGGATTCCGGGATCGGTCTGTACGCTTCGGATCCAGACGCGTACGCCGTCTTCAACGAGCTCTTCGATCCGCTCATCGAGGATTATCATGGGTTTAAAAGATCTGCGAAACATCCAAAGTCCAATTGGGGTAATCCCAACGATCTGAAGAACTTGGATCCGGAGGGCAAATACGTTGTCAGCACGAGGGTGCGTTGCGGACGATCTTTGGATACGTACCCATTCAATCCGCTGTTGACCGAGGCGCAATACTTGGAGATTGAACAGAAGATTTCGACAGCTCTGAAGAGCATGCAAGGTGAAGCAAAGGGCACTTACTACCCTCTGAAGCTGATGACCCCTGTCGAGCAGCAGAAGCTGATCGACGATCATTTCCTTTTCAAAGAGGGCGACAGATTCCTGCAATCCGCGCAAGCCTGCAGATTCTGGCCCGACGGTCGCGGAATCTTCTACAACCCGAAGAAGACCTTCCTGGCCTGGATCAACGAGGAGGATCACGTCAGATTGATCTCGATGCAGGCGGGAGGCGATCTTCGCGAGGTCTACAAAAGACTGATGGACGTCGTAGCGGAATTGGACAAGCTGCTGGTCTTTGCGAGATCCGATCGTCTGGGATATTTGACTTTTTGCCCGACGAATTTGGGAACCACGATTCGCGCCTCCGTCCACATCAAATTGCCTAAGCTCTCTGCGGACAAGGAGAAACTGGATAAGGCTGCGGCCAAGTATAATCTGCAGGTCAGAGGAACATCTGGCGAGCATTCCGCGGCCAAAGACAACGTCTACGATATATCCAATAAGAGGAGATTGGGTCTGACCGAGTTCCAAGCGCTCAAAGAGATGAGCGACGGGATTTCGGCTCTCATCAAAATGGAAACCTCTTGAGCACGCACCTTTTTTTTTTCCAATCTAAACTTGTTCCTTTTTTTAGTATTATTATTTACCTTACTAAATCTATCGAATTTCTTTTTTAAATATTAATATTAAAAATATTTAGTAATTATCAAATTATTTGTATTTGATTTTTAATATCAAATAAAAAATATCTTTTGCAAGTGTTTGGTTTTACTCTTCCTAAGCTTCCTCACATTACTCACTAAATATAAGCAACTTTTGTGCAGGATTTGTCTTTTTTTTTTTCAAATCTAAACTTGTTCCTTTTTTTAGTATTATTATTTACCTTACTAAATCTATCGAATTTTTTTTTAAATATTAATATTAAAAATATTTAGTAATTATCAAATTATTTGTATTTGATTTTTAATATCAAATAAAAAATATCCTTTGCAAGTGTTTGGTTTTACTCTTCCTAAGCTTCCTCACATTACTCACTAAATATAAGCAACTTTTGTGCAGGATTTGTCTTTTTTTTTTCAAATCTAAACTTGTTCCTTTTTTTAGTATTATTATTTACCTTACTAAATCTATCGATTTTTTTTTTAAATATTAATATTAAAAATATTTAGTAATTATCAAATTATTTGTATTTGATTTTTAATATCAAATAAAAAATATCTTTTGCAAGTGTTTGGTTTTACTCTTCCTAAGCTTCCTCACATTACTCACTTAATATAAGCAACTTTTGAGCAGGATTTGTCTTTAAATAAATATTGTAAATAAAAAATAATAATAATATATATTTATATTCGTTTAATCTAATATTTTACACAATAAAAATTAAATTAATATTTACAGATTGTTTTATCGACTCTATCTAATCAACATCATCATCACAAATGGAGAGGGGAAGTAATAATAATAATAATAGTTTGTTTTCCTTGTTCTCTTGCAGCGCAATGATAATAATAATCGTTATTAGTGGAGGAACAAAACGGAAAACAAAAGAATAATAATTTACAAAAAAAAACAACAAATAAAAGAAACAAAATAATTTTGGTTTTTTTCATCGCACTGAGACCCCGTTTATCGTCACCACGTTACCGTTCCTTCCGACCGGCTCAGGTTCGTACGTTCCACTATCTCTGCTCGTCTCTTCGTATGGCGCGTCGTACATGTTCTCGTCGTGGATGTTCTCATAGATGTTTGGACCTAAATGCGATCCTCCGTATCCGTTCCTGTCACTCAACGTAGAGTAACTCATCACTGCCGCATTTCTGTCCTCCTTCCTTTCAGCTGCCTCCACGTTTTCCGTATTCTTAACAGGCGTTGCTCTTCGTCTAAAAAAAAGATTATCAAACATCATTTCTTCCGTGCTGCTAGATCACTTACAATTTTAAATAGATTAAGCCTAAAATGATGAGGATGACAATGACAATTCCGGATCCGATGCCGATATTTGTTCCTAAGCTGGACGGATCTTCGGTCTCCCCTATGGAAACCTCACAAGTGGGTTCTTCCCCAGACCAATGTCCATTCTCCATGCACTTCCTGATGTAAGCCCCGATCCTCTTGAACTCAGGTATGCAATGGTACTCAACGGAAGAAGTGTACACAGTGCCGTTCGCAACGATGACCCTTCCGTTTTGGATTTGCGGCGGCCGTTTGCAATCCACGGCTTTGCAGGAGGGAGCTCTTCCGCTCCAGGAACCTTTCTCCAGGCACACCCTGGTACTGTTGCCCTGCATTTCGTGTCCTTTCGGGCATCCGTACTTGGCGATACCTCCAACGCTATGCGTGCTAACTTGGAAGGAAACACCCTCGAAGGTGTCCGGATCTTTGCACTGGATTTCCTTGCAGCTCGGAGCATCAGAACTCCAAGTTCCATTCTCCAAACACGATCGTCTCTTCACGCCATCCAGCTCGAAGTTGGCGTCGCAGGTGTAGAGAACTCCGGCTCCGTAGTAGGTGGCATTCGAGGCCAAGTTAAGGACGCCGTTCTGGAATTTCGCTGGATCTCCGCAATCAACAACTGCAATACAAATAATTCAATTAACATCTATGCTGCGACGAAAATGTAGTTTACTTACATATGCATTGTGGTACGCTTCCACTCCATTGGCCGGTGTCCTCACAAGTGCTGAGCGGCTCTCCGACCACCTTGTGTCCTCTTTCACAGCGGTACTTCACAAGAGCTCCGATCTTGTAGGTCGACGACCCGGATCCTGATTCCGCCGTTCGGATAATCGTCCTTCCATACATTCGATCGTTTCCGGTTACCGACAGTATTCCGTGTTCCGGAAGCACTGGATCCGGACATCTTATTTCTTTACAAAAAAAAAACATTAGTTTTCGTCTATTATACGCAATGTGTATTGATTTAAATTGAACTTGAATGTGTCTGGAATAAAATGTATGCAAATACCAGAAGCTCGAAGTTCTTCAACTCTTCAATGTTTACCTTCGCATTTCGGCGAGTTGTCGCTCCACTGTCTATTTTCCAAGCAGATTCTTCTAGGAACTCCTGTTAGCCTGTAGTTTCTCGTGCAGCTATAGCTGATCTGGCTGTCCAGATAAGTGGTCTCGTTGATGTAATCGGTGTTGCCGTAAAGGAGCGATGGCACTTTACCGCAGTCAATGTCTGCAAAAGGAAAAACCACCACCAAACCATTAGAGATACCAAACGAAGAAGGCGGAGGAGTCGTTCTACTCACATTCACACGTGGGTGTGCTACCTGACCACACGCCATCCCGCATGCAAGTCCTGTTCTGCTCTCCTCTAAGTATATGACCCACTTCGCAATTATACGTAATGGTCGAATGCACGTTGAAGTCGTAACCAATAACGTACGATCCGGATGGCACGTCTGGTTCTTCGCAATCAATCACTGCAAAATAAACATACATTCGTTATTACATAACATTAATTAATCGTTTTTTTTTTTTCATTAATTACGTTCGCAGGATGGAGCATCCGAAGACCATTTTCCTTCTTTACCGCATCTCTGAACTTTATCTCCGTCCAACCAGTAGTCATCACCGCAGCTGTACTCGACGATGCTGTCCACGGTGGTCGTCGAATTCAGTAGTTCATATCTTCCGTTACCAATGTAAGGTGGCGAACCGCAGTCCACGTACTTGCAGGATGGAGCTTTTCCCGACCATTCGCCTCCCTTCTGGCAGGATATTATCGCCTGGCCGAAGAGAATGTAGCCGGATTGACAAACATAAGTGGCCGTATCTCCGTTTCTGTGACCCGTCACTTTCACTATTCCTCCGTTAATTTCTGGTGGATCCGGACACCAGTCGAAGAGACACTGAGGAGTTTTTTCGCTCCAAATTCCGTGCTCTTCGCATTTCCTCTGTTCAATTCCTGTTAGTGTGTAGTTCTCGTGACAGGCGTATTTTGCAACCGCTCCAAAGGTGCTTCTACCACCGACGAGCGTTACGGAACCGTGCTCCAAGTCCGGCAATCCTCCACAGTCAATATCTTTAAAAACATAAAATGCAATTATTAAGAAAACTAGTCATTTTGTAGTAATTAAACATATAAAAATATAAGTAATTGCATATAAATTCCATTAAATTTGACATTTAGAAAAAAAAAGTATGTCTTCAATGTTTTTGATGTAACTCGATGAAGACCAAACGGTTTTGGATATATGAATACTCAAATTAAACTTGAAAGTTTCGTGAATAAAATGAGCGTAAATACCAATAGCTGCGGTTCCTATTATGCACATGATTTGATAATAAATAATGGTGATTAAATGACAAAGCAATATCTAGTTTTGCATTAATTAATCTAATGAATGTGTGTCAAATAATGTATAATAATTATTTATAGCATGGATTAAGCTATTAAATAGCTGAATGTGTAATGATTTAACGAGTATTGATTAATAATCGATTCAAAAGCTGTAAATCTTTGGAACAAAATAACTGTACAAGATATATGCAAAATAGGATTAATTAGTATTCACGAGCGTTGAAAAGTTGACTTACATTTGCACGTGGGCGCCGATCCGGACCAGAATCCTTCCTTCCCACAGGATCTGCTCGCATTGCCAACGAGCATATGACCGTCCGGACATCTGTACTGAATCAATCCACCTATACTATAATTGGAGCCGGAAATCGTCGAGTTTAACTGTTTGTCCGGACTTCCGCACGAGGATGGATCTGAAGAAAAAAAGCAAAGACGTCAGATGATGAGAGTGAAAGTGCATCAATCAAAACATGCAAACAATTCGCAACGGGTTTAAATAATCGTTACGACGAGAATAATTACTGCTATCGAGAAAACCGTTAAATTAATTGCCATTTATCCAGTTTCGTGTTTGCATTTCTCATTAAATGTGTTTGCAGGATTACAAACGCTTCGAATTTGGAGCGGCAAGAGAAACTGTAACAATGCCTGTTTGCTCCCAGTCACGACGTTCGCTCTGAGAAGAGATCATGGGAGATATACAAAATATACAACACACACGTATTATTTCTTGTGATCCACAAACACAAAAGGAGCGAAATTTCACTTTTGTAATAATCAATAGAACCGCTGCAAATGGAAGGTGAACGACACAGATTTTCCATTCATCCACAGGGAATTGCAGCAACGAAATAAAACTCAACAAACACTAAATAATAACTGCATATAACCAGGTAATAATCGAACAACAAATAATCGAAATTTCTATAACATTATAAAGTGTAATTACGGTTGTCATTTCCTACATACATATATTAATAGTTATATGTATAAAAAGCTAAAATCCGCCTTGATATCATTACGTGCAAACTGCAGTTAATTGATCTAACTGTCCTTTCGACACGCTGATTATGCGAGAGAAAAAGAGTTGCAGATATGGTGCAGCCAATGTCATTCGTGTTGAGATTGAAAGAAGTAGAAAAAAATATGATTAAAAGTGAAGGTAACTTATTGAAATCTACAATAAACAAGCACCTGTAAAGAGCACAAAATAAAAAGAACAAGTTACGCGCATACTTAAATAAATGCAAATTTAGCTGCGAGCTAAAATAAAGCTAGAACTATAAAACTTACACGTAACGAATTGAAAGGATTTTTGCAACTAATAATAAGAAGTGTACATAAATAGAGGTATTTATGTCATGAACGTAATGAAAATAAAATATTTTCAAAGTCAATACCGATAATTATTAAAAAGGAAATCTCTTAATTACATGTTCTGTTTTTTTCTTCTTGTTATTTCTACAGTTATTCGAACACAAATATGGAAAGTTCAATGAACAAATCGTCGTGAAATCAAGCAAACTTTAAATTTCTTCTGGAAGAAGAGAGAAGACTTCTTTAGCGAATGAAACGCGAAGGAATGAACATCTGAGTGACGACTGTTTTCCGGTTCCGGAAGTGGTCACGCGCCGATTGCGAGCACCGTAATTTCATGCTCGCACAAAAAAAGCAAATATAGTCATTAAAGTAATTGTAAAGCAAAGTCGCTTTTCCTCGAATCGAAAAAAACAGAAGTTGTTACTTCTGGAATAATTATATTTTTTTCTTTGGTTTTTATCATTTCGCAACGCTTAGCATTTGACCTTTTCATTTTGAAATTATTGAATTAGCAAAAATAAAAAAATATTTAGTAACTTTCACTTTAGATGTTTGTATGTGCGTACAAGAAGTATTAATAATGGGAATTGCCGATGTAAAATAAATGAAAAGTAATTTGTTGAAGAAAAATTGTTTTCTGTTTGGAACCTTTCACTTTGTTCATGCGAAAGTTTATTAATAAATCAATTTTATATATAAATAAAAGAATAATTATAATTTATTTTTTTTTTCATGTTTTCTCTTAATAAAGATTGTTTAGGGTCAATCGACTTTAATGACCTTCATCCTGTTAATTTATATTTTAAATATTAATTAGGTTCGTACGAAAAACAAACCACGCGTATTTCTTCACCTTTCACTTTGGACGCCAAATGCCGGACGAATGAACGAAGATACCTTGAAAGTTTTAACCGATTTGTAAATAAAACGTATTAATTTGCAAGAGTTTAAGGTGCTGCGCGATTTCGTTGAATTTATGATTTGCAAAGTCTTTCTCTCTCACAAAGAGCTGAAGTGCTCGCAAAAATTCCGATAAAAATTTACTTATTCTTATTTATAGTCGTGAGAGCAAAATGCCGAGGCGTTGCGAAACTATGTGTGGCGTGGCGTTCTGAACTTTTCGAAATGAACTTTGGAATAAATAACGAAAAGTCGACTCGGTTATACGAATGCACCGCCACTGCAACCGCTTTGTTTCTAAATCTATTGATCTTGAAAACACCAGTTTTTGGGATCAAGTGGGACACTTACTGTGTTGGCAGATCCATGGTAGATAATCCAGGTTACAGCCCACGTCGTTCCACAGCCAACCTCGTCCTCCGTCCAGGACTGCACAGTTCTGCTCCCCGTTATAGTTGTTGGGTTGATCCTTGCCCCAGGATGGACGAACCACCATGTCACCTATACAATTACCAAAAGAATATAACAACAATTGCAGGGATTCAAAATCTACAACTTTACTAGTATGTTATAAAAAGGATTCTGACACAGATTCAAATAAATTTAAACAAGAAATGTCACACTTGTAACTCAATTAAAAAGAATGCATTTGAATATGCAAATCGACTCCAAATACATTATGAATAAAATAACTATAAACAACAGCTCTATGTTGGGGAATTGAAACTTTCAAAATATTAGTGTTTTCCTTAAAAATGCGTATTGCTGATGATTCAGAATCGATTTTGTGGTGTAAAAATAGCAGCAGAGACTCGAAGAATAGAAAGTGGGTCGAAATCGTCTAATCTAGAAACAATTTCTTGCAATTTATGCGGCATTGTTGTTGATGTTGTAGTTGTAGTTGCTGCAAAGATGCAATGCAATTGAATCCGCTCGGATAGTATTATTTCATGGCCACCTACATGCATGCATCGCATTACGGAAAGTGGATTTCATAGCACAAGACTGAAATAGTTTCGCATTCGTCGTCGGATGTTCTCTTACCGTTCACCCATTTCCACGTCCTCGAGGTCAGACCTGGTTCCTTCTGGGCGCCGATCCACACCAGCTGCGTCTTCAGCTGAGGTTTCCTTCGCTCCAGCTCGGAATAGAGGAAGGATGTTTGGCCGGGATTCATGCCGTGCGCCAGATCCCCGTTGAATCCTTTGCAGTAATTTCGAGCCTCGGCGAAGGATCCTCCACGATTCACGCGAAACTCGTAGCATGTCCTCGCGAATGCTGCCAACTCTGCATCAGCAGCCGCAGCTTTCGGAGCGCATCTATCAATTGAGAATTCTGCAAACAACAGCAACAAAAAAAGAAACATTTAAACTATCATTCTTCTTCGAGTTAAAAAGCTGCACGCACCATCAGTTGTGAAGACTTCCACTTCGCAGAGAGACAATGATCCTTCGACTCCTACCAGCTGCAGAAAGACGTATTGTCCGACCAAAGAACGGGCGCAAGTAAAAGTCTTTGTGACTCCCTCATCTGAACAAAAACAAAACGCATATGAAGAGAGTCCATCCATGATGACACGATTAATTACGGCTGCCGAAGGCTAAGATCGGTATCGCGCACATCCTCAACCGTAATTATAAACTATCTGCACTCGTTGTGCAATTTCCGAGCTCTAAACTTGATTACAATTTCAGTTGCAACAAATTTTGTAACACAAAAGATAAACTTTTCAATCAGTATAAAGTGTTTCCATTTAATAATTTGCTGTAACTGTTATTTACTTTAAATCGTTTCTCAAGAAAACCACAATCTCTACATTGGTTTTATTCCAATGAGTTATAAATAAATATTACTGGAGATTTTGTAACTGAAGAAAGTTTAAAGCGTTTTCCTTGTCATTGAGGAATATCAGAAACTCCCCTCTCGTCGAGGAGACATGTCTTTAAAGACGTTACATTTTTCCACTCTATTTCCAATTGGCAATTATTGTGCGTTGCATAAGCGATCGTTTCCGAACCGTAAAAACCGCCTTGAAAACAGCGACTTTCAAAAAGTCGAACATGCAAATCATTCCAAACAAAATAATGCAAGGAATGAACACCGTTCGTTCCGAATTCCGAACGTAATTCCGCATCCATAATTCAATTATTTCTGTTCGTTCTTATTTCCATTATTGAAGAAGCAATTACCAGCAATGCAAATATAATATCAAGAGTAGAAAATAGGAAATCCTATCGGAGATTTGCATATCTTTTAACCCAGTTCGATTTTAGAAATCATCGATTTTGCACAACAAGAGGCGGATTTTCCACACTGCATCGATCACACACACGCATAAAAACAACAAAAAACTTACAAACGTAATACAACAATGTGAAAGCCTCGCTTGACGCAATCACAGATTAATTACCATATCAACGAAACGAAGCGAAGCAAAAAAAAAGAATGAATTCGTGTTCTCAGGATCATTATTGTAATTATTTGCGTTTGCTTATGCGTACATTTAGTGTGGGCGAGGTCAAGTTCATCCAATTTGATTCTTTCTGTATTTCTTCAGTGCTGTTTTTCGTCAAATTTAATTTAATGCCCATTAATTCACATATTAAATCCGTTTCGCAAAACGATATAATTGCATTATTTTATTTCATTGCGAATTGTTGCTTTTTTTTGTGCACGGTTTGGTTTTAGAACATGGTCAAATAATTGACACTGGAAAACAACAACTTTTGTCCTCAAATCACATTTGAAAAAAAAAACTGGTTGAAACTAGAGAACAGTATTTTTCTTGTAGCAAAAGTAAAGTGTGTTACGGGAGGAAATAACGGCGTCGGAATTAGCATGGAATGAATAAAAATAAATTCTGGTTGTTCTTTTCTCTCTATTATGTTGGTTTCGTTTTACGAAATCCAACAAAATTGGGTCGAAATTCGATTTGCTGATGTCGGCGCCTCCGCTCAAATGTGTACTGTTAAGTGGACAAGACGAGATTTAATTGATGTTTACGTAACTCTTATTCCATCCGACATTCAGCCGCAATTTGCATTCTAATGCATCCGTTTCGCATTGTTCCGTATTCCACTAACGGAAAATTAATTTCAATAATCGTCAAGTTTAATTTAAACTATCGGAGTTTTGAGTAATTCAAGTTGATTTGTTTGTCAGCACGAAACTAATTACGTTTATTGTCACGCTAATTGATTCTCGTTAAAATGGAGATTTAAAGCGACAGCTGGAGCTTCTGAATTAAGCAAAATATATACGAAGAGTGTAGTAAATTAATTAGAAACTTTTCCGAATTACGTAATTTTAAAGATGTTAAAAGTAAAAAAATACATGCTTACCAATGGTTCCTGGAAACCAAGCGCAAAGTGGATTCCTCTGAAGATCTGAGCTGCTGTTACCAACGCGGATCTCGAGATCCTGCAGCGGCTGATGACCACAGCATCCACGCGTCGTAACCCTGACAACCTTAACAGGGTAGGGCCGCAGTAGGTCCACGTGCCACCAAGGACTTACCTCCTTCTGTGTCTCAGAACACCTCTTTCCATCGTGTTCGTTGCTCTTCTCCCCATCGTTAGCGTTCAGAGCAACACCACCCCTCACAGTGGTCGACTGATTCGCCGGTTTTCTATACGCGATATTCGTTCCTACGGAATGATGATAATCTCATTGATGAAACAGAACATGTGTTAAATTAAATAAAAGAAGCATCGAACTTACCGCAGAACGGAAGTTCACCAGACCATTTCCCCTGGGCTGTGCATGTCAAGATGGTGTTACCGAACGTTTCGTACCCATCGTCGCAGGTGTACAGAGCCGTGGTTCCTGCCTTCAAATCGGGAGAGCTGAGACCCACCTGGGCGTTGACGGGGACAGCTGGATGGCCGCATTTTACCTCTGAAACGTACGCATAAATTTTCTATCAATTGGAAAAGCGAGAGTTATTCAACGAAGTAATGAACGAAAGCTCAATCAATGCGTAATTACAAATAGAAAGTGCAAGTCCGCTCCAAATTGGAAAGCCATTTCCGAATCTTCATACCAAAACCTCATCTTTAAATGTTGCCATTTGCGTTTCTGCTGTAGTTTAAACACGTTACGTAATTGCGTACGCTTTGTATGAATATTATCATTACATTATGTTCGTTTCGAGTGTGACAGACTTTGGCGAGGAACAAAACTAGAAAGCTGACCCATTTCTATGAAGATTGTACGAGGGACAACAACGAAAAAAAATAATAGAACCAAGGCAGGAAACTGTGCAAGAGACGACCGCCGAATTTCTAATTCCCCCCCATAGCCAATATCCTGTTTATTTCATATTCTCACAAGAAATAGCAGCGAAGATTTACACATAAAATCGAATTTTGATTTACAAAATTTCCTCATTTCAAAATTACAATAAAAATACAGATTGCCAAAACTTAATTAATGTGTAATTTCTGTATTCCAAAAATGTTTAAGAATAAGTTGCAAATGTTTCATAAGTTAATATAGATTAAAAGATAATTAAATGTACATGATTGTTTAAAAACTTCTCATGAAATAAATACTTATTAGATGTGTATTAATGAAGAACAATGGTAATGAAATGTATAATTTTTAGCTTTGTATCTTTTAAAAACTGAACGTACATAAATATGTTCGAATCAAGTGTGCTATTAATGTCAAATTGAGAGGGAATCGAAAAGACATTGGGTCCACATTGGCTATTTATTTTGGTGATGATCAACGAAATGTCAAGGTTGACCAGAATGATCGTCTTCGGCGATAACTTTTACGGCACGCGACGCAGCATCATCAGAATATGCATTTTGAAGAACATCACCATTAGTAATATTATTATGTTGAGGCACGGTGAAAGGTTAACTTTCTCCGACGTGAAGATACTAAAAAAAAGTACACGAAGAGTCTAGCGCTTGGATTGATTTGAATGCGGCGCGGAGGTGATATTTCCCGAAAAGGGAATGCGCTTTGCATTTGTAGAAAGCCGATGATATAACAGCAGTTACTCAATGGAAAACTTCTTCTCATGGATTTTCCTCGGAGACGCGATTTCCCACAGCAATTCTCTCAACGTGTAACGAGCTTAAAATTGGCTTCGCAATAATATGTGTGTAAAAAGAGAGAAAAAAGAGTATATCATATATATATATAAAAAGAAATATGTTGCTGAGTTTCTACGGCCTAAAACGCATTCCCAGTAAACTTTCATATTTTAACTTAATAGACCCATTCATCCCGACAGATTGATATCAATTAAGTCGCGTAGGCCTGGCTCTTTGTTTTTCGTATGCGATCAGAAGAAAGTCTGCGGTCTTTGATCATTTTCTCCTCGATCGATCGATTATTTGGCCCAAATAAAACGAAATTCGTAATTTATAATTCCAAGCCATTCGTATTCCCGTTAAGGCTATTTGCTTAGTTTCCCATTGCGCTCACATATTCTATAACAGTACGAGACCACCGCTTCTTGCATTTCAATGCACGGCGAGACGAGAACGTTTCAAAAAGAAACAGAAGACGAGGAAAAAGAATACAAAAAAAATATATATATAAATAAAAACAAACTGGTGCAGAAAATGTAACGCGCTAGAGAGAAACTTTTCCTTTCTATAATTATTTGAACTTTCGATGAGCGAAAATTTGCATTGAAAACTCTTACTTGCTTTATTTTATAAACATTTTCTTTATATAAGCTAACACGTTTTTATTCGTTTCTATAGTAATTTTCAATTGTTTTCAAGTGTCATCTAATTTCTGAAATCAAAACAAACGCATGATCTAAGTTATTTATTATTTGTTTCTATGGTAATTTTCAATTTATTTCAAGTATCATCTAGTAGTCTCTTAAATCAATCTGTCAAATGTAGAACTCTTGCATTATGTAACAAACGCATGGTCTAAGTTATTTATTATTTGTTTCTATGGTAATTTTCAATTAATTGCAATTATCATCTAGTTGTTTATAAGAAGTTACCATAGCAACTAACAACATGACATTTATCAGATGATTTCGTATTCAGAAACTAATCATCCTTCAACTGTTGTTTGTATAGACATGAATACTACGGAAGTTCTTCAGCGTTTGCATTCTCTTCTCGACCGAAGCTGCCTGTTATTGTCGTCGACAACAATGTGCGGTTTTCTAGTAATAACAATAATGAAAAAATAATAAGATCAGAGCTGACAAACGGTGTTGTTTGTGTTGTTGACGCTCGAACGAGCGTAAAATTTCAGAGTGGATTGGAAATCTGGAGCAGAAGAAAAGCCATATAATATGACCATATTGCCGATTGGAAATTGATCTCTTGATAATTTATACAATCGGAGCAAAGTAGATCCATATAAATAAGGTTTTTCTCCGGCTGCAGATGTCGTCCACACACACTTACTCGCGCCCACAAAACAAACGCAACGCGCGACTCCTAATTAGATTTAAATCCGTAATTAAGGATAATTGCACGTTTCGACATCCAGTCGAGCGTTGGAAAAAAAAAACAAAGTAAAAGTGAAACAAATACAACTATTTCTTTTTTTTTTTAAACTCATTGTTCCAATTACTGACGTTTCGCTTAATTTGCATCTCGTCCAACAAGTTTATAACTATGAATATTTATAGCTTTTTTTTCTCTCTTTGTTTATATTTTATATACTTATGGTTTTAACAAAGAAAGAAAATAACTGAAAGTTTATTTGGCAAACGACGGAAACAATAAAATTATATTTTCTGCTCGCACTAAAACTAAATCAAATTTATTACACTTTCTATTTCCTCGACAACAATTTAAAGTCTTTTTATCGTTTCTTGAGAAATTTTACTTTAATTTAATTAATAATTTCAATTTTAATTTAATTAAGAAAATACAAGTACTTTCAATTAGACAAATGTAAAAAAAAATATATAATAATAACAAGAAAATGAGAAACGCAAACTGCTAGAGGCGATTTGTTTCTGCATGCAAAATGCGAATAAATTCATATTACGTACACTTTCGAGTGGCCTTTTCGCTTTGATAATTCATTCTCTTCGCCATATACACACACACACATCATGACTAATTATTTTATTTTTATATATACTTTTTTTTCATTCTACTTCTTCATTCACCTCTTCTAATTGTTATATAATCTGTGTGCAGCGTTATTGGATTCCGAATGTAAAAGTTCACTTTCAAAAATTTATCCAATTCGACGAGGCAATAATTCGAAAGTTCCTTTTCGTATTGCAATTTTTTTAAGTTATTCACAGCCAATGCTATGTAAATAATGTATTAATATTCAATGCAAGTGCTACACATATTTATTTATTGCTGTTCGTAACGATGAATTGGCTAATGTTAACTAATTAAACGCTCCTTTCTTGCATTTCCAATTTGATTACTTTCATTCGCTTCTTTATTAATATTTTTAACTTTCTTAATGTTATTTGTACTAAATTCGAATCAAAGATTTTGCTTATTGTCAATTCAATTGTTTTGTTTTTGTTTCTTTGCTGGCTCTTCGATTCTCTCGTAAACATATAAAGAAAGCTGTTAAAAATGATGGGATTGTGTGATTCATCTTGTCGAGCATTGAATTTGTATTGTATTGGTTTTCAATCGTGGTAGGTGGGTTTGCATTTGATATTCCTAATCGAAGGCGAGTTACAGTTAGGTGTTATGGATGTAATTCCAGTGTACATGGCTTGTAATGACATTTCGTCGTCGTGTGTGCATGTGCTTTTATTACGCCCACGACATCCAACACGCCGACGTTATGGAATAACAATACGCGCAGTGCGGAGAGCTCTTTTCGAAAAGACAGCATAAATAGTAACCGTGACCTCGTCTGTCATACTTATTGGTCACCACACCTTGTTCTTACCAATAAATAACTGAACGATATAAATATATACGTGTATATTAAAAGTATATACTCAAACTTATAATATAGTTTTTACCCAAAAAAAGGTAAATTACTTTTTAATGTTTTCTGCAATTAAATTCATTACATATTAATTTGAATACGTTCTTAACACTCTTTACATTATCAATATTTTAAAATTATCTTTACTTGAAATTATTAATTCGAAAGTACTCTTAAGATTTCCTTCCTGATTTCTGTAATGATTCACGTGACCTTAACTGCTTACACTCAAAGGTAAACTGAATTTCATATTGGATCACCTTTTAAAATCGTTTTGCGAATTGTTGAATTTACCACATAGAAACATGAAATTGTAAAAACGAATAATTTCATTTAATTTTTTTGATTATTCAAGATTGTTTGATTTTCATAGCGAATATTGAATACTGGAGATTGTTATATAAAACTGCTTTAATAAGGAAATTAACATTTATAATTCCAGTCAAGGTAGCTGCAGCAGTAAGACGTGTTTTGTCTCATGAAATGGTGTAATTAAATACAAAAAAAATAGAATAGCATAATCCTTGTATATTATGACTTTACATTTCATTCTTTTCGTTTTGTAATTGGCATGCATATTAGTAATTAATGTAGGAGATTGGATTGTTCCTTGCGAACTGAGATTAACAATGAATGATTGATAATAGATTTTGAAGCAATTAAGTGAAATTAAGGCTATTAAGAAAACATTAAATGAAGCAACAGTTTTCTACTTGTTGTCTTTAGTTGTTGCGGGAATCCTCCGGCTCGATCCTCAAAAATATTTACGAAAACTGGTTTACGAGCGCGCGCTCACTTTCGTTAAATTAAAAATCAATTTACGTTTTATTTTGTATTATTTTTTTGTCTCTCGGTCTTCAATTCCGAACTTTCCTCTGGATAACAACAACAACAAAAAAAAGCTGTTGCAACTTTAGCGGCAAAGACATCGAGGTCATATGGTTTTCAAGGTTTTTTTTTATATTATACTTTTCCCCTTTCCGAAATTGTCCGTTCTCGTTGTTGTTTTATTTTTATTTTTTTTTTGTTTTACCTTGCGCTGATGAAGTGTGTAAAAATCCAATAAGAACTAAGAAGAGCACAACAGAAGCACAAGAGAACTGGTCACCGGCAGGACATTTCGCGCACTTCCTGAAGAACATTTCTGGCACATTTATTATCGTGTGTTTGTTTGTCGGGAGAGTCTCTCAAGTCCTGTTCCCTGCAAGTCCCATCTGGGAAACTCGTCGTTGTATCGTTGCGTTTGCGTGCGTTCACCACTCTGCGAAACGAAAGTTCGGTCTCTTCTGAATAACATTTGTATTCTCGCGGCGGACAGGTGAGAGATCTCTCTTTCTCTCATTCTTTCGCTCCACGTGTCTCTCTCTCTCACATACATACACATTGCTCCCTACTTCTTCCTCTGCCTACCAGCAGCTCCGCTCTGACGTCACTGGCGATCGTCTTGGATAACGAGGATCGCCGAGACCAAAAGGAACGAACGGCTAACGGTCTAAGAAGTGCTAATTTACAACTGTACTCTCGCGCCTCCTCTTTCGTTCCCTTTTCTGGCACGAATCTCTAGGCGACAGACGTGATAACAATATTAACAAACAACATTCTTAGATGCGCCAGATTGGATAACAACAACAAGACGTGTTAACAATACGCAACACCGAATAAGTAATTACGAGGTGGAACTTCGTTCCCTACAGACCTTCTTTCCCATTCAGCGATCAACCACGTCCGAACTTCTTACTGTAAATTATTTAAAGCAATATTCTCAGAAATATATTTCAATACCACTCTATTATCCATAACTTGTAATAAAAAAGCTATATAGTTATATAATTAATTAATTTCAAGCATATTTATTGAATATACGTTAATTATAAACAAATAATTTAAATTTGAAAGTTCACGATGATTTAGTAACTGACGCATTCCGGTAGATGAAGCTTTCCCAAGTATTAGGCAACACATTATACTTAGAAGATGCTATCGGTTGCCTATGGGTCAAACGTCAAATTTGATAACCTATAAATCCAAACTATGTTTAAAAATATATAACACTTTTATTATTATTCTAAAGGCATACGATGTTTCGATTGTTGAAAAGCATACGATGGCCGGTAAAGTACATCCTGAATAATGCCAGAACTTTGCAGAATGTCTCATACAGAAATCAGCAAGGATTGCATCAGCAGCACTGCAGATCACATCAAATTAACTTTAACAGAAAGGTAAATATTGGGGGAGATTCAATTTTAAATTAACCTAATTGTTATATTGTAGGTGATAACTGCTATCAATAATGAGTACAAAGCAGTCTTCTCTTTATTGAGGAGATCTGGGTTGAAGGATGTCAATTGTTTGGTAAATCATTTAGCAGCTGCTAGGGGTTTTCACACTAGTGCCAGATGTAATCAGAGTCCTTCGCAAGGACCAGAAAAGGATCCTAAGAAAAATAAGAATGATGATGATGAAAATAACTTGTTCTCTTTGGCTGCTAAGGCTTTCCTTTGGTTTCTGTCTGCTTATATGGTTATTGTCACTCTTTCACTCATATTTCCCAGCAGCAATCAACCTGAAGTCAGTATATTAGTCTATAGATTTAATAGAGTGCATATATTTGAATTTTGTATATTTAGGTTGTTAGGTATGTTTCTTGGAATG
The DNA here is from genome assembly GCF_001412225.1 of Nicrophorus vespilloides. Lineage (NCBI taxonomy): Eukaryota > Metazoa > Arthropoda > Insecta > Coleoptera > Silphidae > Nicrophorus > Nicrophorus vespilloides. The sequence continues at coordinate 59,848 of NW_017097409.1, read as the reverse complement.
AATTCTTGTATCAAATGCTAGCAAAAGGTGAAGTTGAAGAGATTATTGTAAGACCTGATGTGGAAGTCGTGACAATTATCTTATATGATGGAGCAATAATTAAAGGAAAAAAGGTATGCTGTCTTGATCAAATGATGTATTATATGAATAACATTGCATTTGCTTTAGATTGAGCACAAAACTTTCCACATGAATGTAGGCGATATACACAAGTTCGAGGATAAATTACGCGAGGCTGAAAGGAGATTAGGTATAAGAGATGGAGTGCCGGTGGTTTACGAAAGAGGAGGTGATACGGCGGGGAAACTATTAATATCATTGATCATAGTCGGATTGCTAGCTTCGATTTTGGCTAGGAGTCGGAGTATAAGACCGCCTTTGAGCATGGACAGCTTTGTAAGTTACCATGTTTTGTTTTATTATACAATCTATGATTATAAAATGTTTATCATAGACGCAAATGGGTAGAGCCAAGTTCACATTGGTTGATCCTCTGACCGGTCCTGGAAAAGGAGTCAAGTTTTCGGACGTCGCTGGACTTAGCGAGGCCAAACAAGAAGTAATGGAATTCGTAGATTACCTCAAGAGACCAGAACACTACAAAGCTTTAGGTGCGAAAGTTCCGAAAGGTGCTTTGCTACTAGGTCCTCCAGGTTGCGGAAAAACCTTGCTCGCCAAAGCTATTGCTACTGAAGCCAACGTGCCTTTCCTCTCTATGGCAGGATCCGAATTCATCGAGATGATCGGTGGATTGGGTGCTGCGAGAGTGAGAGATCTGTTTAAAGAAGCTAGAAAACGTGCACCTTGCATCATCTACATCGATGAGATCGATGCCGTGGGTAGAAAAAGGAGCGGTGAATCGGGAGGTCCGACCGGAGCCAGCGGCGAAAGTGAGCAAACCCTGAATCAGTTGTTGGTAGAAATGGACGGCATGGCTTCCAAGGAGAACATCATAATGTTAGCCTCGACTAATCGGGCGGATATCTTGGATAGGGCTTTGCTGAGACCGGGCAGATTCGATAGGCATATATTGATTGATCTGCCCAATCTGATTGAACGCAAGCAGATCTTTGAGCAGCATCTTAAGGGTATTGCACTGGAGTACGGACCTAGCCATTATTCGCATAATTTAGCCTATCTGACGCCCGGATTCAGTGGTGCGGATATTGCTAATGTCTGCAACGAGTCGGCCTTGCATGCAGCCAGGTTTAAGCAGACTCAAGTCAATAAGAGCAACTTGGATTACGCTGTGGAAAGATTAGTCGGTAATTAAAACTTTACTTCCTTCATCCTTTGATGGGTTGCAGATTGAATTTCTTGAATTTTTACCTGTTTTCGTATTGTCTTACAATAAGAAAGTACTCATTTAAAATACACACTCGTGGCTTATTCATATTCAATAATTAAAAGCACGAAAGTAGTATTAATGCAATTAACAGACCATAAACTGCACGACATTGCACTTTTCAAATCCTGTTTTACTTTGCATATGCATTTAAGTTTAAAATCACGAATTAAAAAACGAAATGATTTGTAACGAATTATATTTTATTTCTGGTTATATAGGTGGTACCGAAAAAAGGAATCACGCCTTGTCTCCATTGGACAAACGTGTAGTAGCCTACCACGAATCCGGCCATGCCTTGGTCGGATGGATGCTGGAACATACGGACGCTCTGTTGAAAGTAACAATAGTGCCTCGAACTAATTTGGCTTTAGGTTTCGCTCAGTACATCCCCAGGGACCAGAAACTGCACACGAAAGAAGAACTGTTCGAGAGGATGTGCATGGCTTTGGGTGGAAGAGTCGCGGAATCTTTGACGTTCAACAGAATCACAACTGGAGCCCAAAACGATTTGGATAAAGTAACGAAGAGCGCGTACGCTCAGGTGAAAGAGTACGGTATGAACAGTAGGGTAGGGTTGATTTCGTTTCCCGAAGAGGAAACCAAGGAGATGGGTAGGAGACCCTACAGTAAACGCTTGTCCACGATGATCGACGAGGAAGCCAGAAAACTCATCACAAATGCTTACAAGAAAACGGAGCAGGTTTTAACCGAACACAAAGATAAGCTGGAACTGGTAAGATTACAATATATAATAATTGCTTCAGAATAATTTAATTTATAAAAAAAAAATGTAATGTTTATCTGTATGTAGTTGGCAGAGGAATTGCTGAAGAAGGAAACGTTGAATTATGACGATGTGGAGCGATTAATTGGTCCACCTCCGCACGGGAGGAAGAGACTCATCGAGCCTGCGGAATTCGAAGAGACTGTCGGAAAGGATGCGGGTGATTCACCGAAAACCGAGAACGCTGCGTCATCGAAAGCAGCCGTCTAAGAAATCGAAACTCGTCTCATCCCCTCGACGTGTATTATAGTATAAATATATTATGTTGTTTATAAATTCTACGTGTATTATGTTTCCTCATTAAAAAAAAAAACAAATAACTAATATACAAAAGAAAATAAAAGTCTTACTTTCTATGATTTCCTACAACCGAATTTCTAGTAAAACAACAATTTATTTTCTCTTATTGTAATTGCATGCAATTACATAGCGCGGAAATGCAAATTTATTTGAGTGCACTTTGCACGTATTGTAATATCACTTTTTATTGGTTTTTTTTTGTTTTCGAGTCATTCGAAATTAGTATTCAGCGAGAGCGAGGAATAATTATGGTATTTATTTACTGACTTTAGACCCAAGATTCTACTAAAAAAAAATCTCTGTTTTGTCAAATTATTTTTTAAATGAATTGATCAATCTATTAATGATGAAACAATAAATAGGTAACTAATTGAATTTGCCTAGATTTGGGCTACTGTAGTTGGGGCGCATTCCACATTTATGTGGTGGCGCTGTTCATCATTTAATGATTAATTATTGTTGCTTTACATTTTATTCAAATAAGCTTATAAAATTTTGTTAAATTTACATATGAAAAAATTGATTGTAAATCATTTAACAGTAATTGACGTATTTTCAATAATAGCATTTAAAAATATGTATTTTATTTTAATAACAAATTTATAAATTAACTCAATATTGTTATGAAATATATATCTTTGTGGAATGTTAATGTACTTGGTATGAAAATGATTTTAGTTTGGTTTCATTGATTTATATGTTAAGTATGGCTACTCAAGTCGACGTAGGTGGCCGCATTCCAGACATTTCAAACACGAGAACAGGTAGAAATATCAACAGCATTATTGTTCAATTAGAATAGGGGCGCCTCGCTCTCTTTCTCTCTGACAACCTCAATCCTCTCTACCTGAGAATTTCGCTTCTACATAAATGCACTTTATGCCGGACACGTAGCCGAATAATTGCAAAATGCACCTTGCATCGCCGCCACCGACGTCGCTAACAATGACGTCTGTTCTTGAAGAATGATAGAGGAAAGATCAAATGGAAAAGGGAGGATCGGTAATGAAAATCCTATCGAAAGATAAAAAGATCCACCCTAATGATGACCGTTCGAGTCGAGCCGAGTTATTAGTCGCTCTTTCTCTGCGGCGACATTCCTTTATTTGTATGCTTCAAACTTGCCGCTGCTGCTGAGTGAGTTTTGTAGAAGCAACGGCTGCGAAGTGGGGAAACGCAATCAGTAGCAAAACAAGTTTCTAGAGGCGAAGAAGGCGCGCACACGATGTTCGCTTGGAGCTGCGAAGTTCCATCCAAAAACTAATACAGCATTTTGGTCTGAAACTGGAAAAGAGTGCTATCGGTGCTCCGCTTCTGCAAGGATCGGGCGCGTCGTCCGTCTACCATACCGTGAGTGTTTCCCTCCGCACAGCAAGAAGGAATATCAAGCAAACAAATACAAAAAAAAATACCCCCTTTTTTTTTGAGAGGAGTTCGAGAGTGCGTCGTCGTCGGCTCAGGGACATTTCGAATTCGCCCGCAGGCTAAAACCGAGAGAAAACAACTCGCCGCACCACAATTGTAGACGGAGATGCAGTCTCCGCTGCTTCTTCTTGTCCTGCTGGGTGTCCTTGCCGGTCTGCAGGTGCAGGCCTGCAATGAGGCCGTGTGCGGGTCCATAGTGACCAAATGCCTTCTGACTGAATCCTGCAAGTGCGATTTTGCCAATGGATGCAGCTGCTGTCAGGAGTGCTCCTACTGCCTCAGTTATTTGTACAATGAGTGCTGCTCGTGTGTAGGTAGGTTTCAACCAATTGAGTCCCCATCATCATCATCATCCATCCTTTATGTAATATAATTTAAATGCACTCAGGCATGTGTCCCAAACCGAACGACACGCAAAGCCCGCTCAACAAGCAATCCCAGATAGAGGACTTCCAGGTCGAGGTGCTCGATCTCTTCCGCGCCCTCACCGAAACCGACGACATCCAGAAACGCTGGACCCGCTTCGTCTACCCGGTGGACGTCAACATCCTTCATCCACCTAAAAATGACATCAAATATCAACTGCGTAAGTACCATAACAAATATTAAACATCCTTACTTCCTTTACTGCATGCATCAATGCAAATACCGAGCGAAGCGCAAACGTAAACAAGCATTCTGCTAATTGAAAATACACAAACTGCACCGTGCATACGTTCCAACGATTGAACCGAATTCAAGAAAAACATGCAAATGCAAGTGCGAAATGTAATTAACTGCACTTTGCGAAAACACTAATAGCTATGATACATTTCTATCTCTCTTCTCAATTGCGTATACATATTCCAAAAATACTTCAACAACTGAAATATTTTCAAGGATTTGATGCATACACATAAAACTATAACTATATCAATTCTTAGTATTAATTACATCAAATGAATTAGCAAATTCAATAAAAAATAAAGAAATTAGTAACATTTTATATTTACAAATTTTTATTTCATTAGCTATGAAAGTAGATTTGATTTGCATAATCTCATCTCAGAAATACGGAGAAATTGTCGAATGCTAATCAATAACAATTCACAATGAATCTCTAATAACCTTGCGTTATTCTACACGTACTTCATTTCTAATTCTTGACTCATATTCTGATATTCATTAACTTATTAACATTTGAGAAATCTAAAAAAATGTTTTTATTTTCTGCACCTGCGATTCACAGACAAATTTGAGAAAAACTAACGGCACTGCATTCTCAATATTTCGACAACAACAAAAAAAGTATCAAAGCTTATATTTAGATATTCGTTGTTATTTCAATATTCTCTATTTAATTAGTTATCTCATTAATTCAAGCAATTCGTTTCGAACATTTTGATATTAGAATTATTTATAGGCATTGTATTGATTCCCAGAAACGTTGTTTACTTCCTAGAGAGTTTCCGAACTTTGATTATTTATAGATTTTTCATCTATATTTTCAGATTACACTGTAACATAACTGTACTATTTGAGCTCGAAAAATGTATTAGTTAATTAATATTATTAAGATTTAATTGGTAATTAAAATTTATGTTTTGCAGAGAGCGCGGAACAAGAGGTAGCGCCTCTTAAACCTAACATAACAACGCATAATTGCACTGTAGCTTACATGGCCAAGTGCATGAGCTGGGAAAAGTGCAAAGCCAGTTGCCAATCGATGGGAGCATCGAGTATGAGATGGTTTCACGATGGATGCTGCGAGTGCATCGGAGAGTATTGCATCAATTACGGAATTAACGATAGCAGGTAATCGTATAACATAAATAATAAACGTAGAGAAATGTGATATTAATTGTGTATTTATTGCAGATGCATTCAGTGTTCTCGAAAAGAGGAAATCGACTCCGACGATCTGGATTCTTTGAGTGACAACGAGAAGGATTACGGGGAAGATGACTACGATTTAGAGGACGACGTTTAATTTAACCGTATACAAATTAAGAGCTGCTCGGAAAGTTCATTCACGATGAACTTATCTACGATGCGTTGCAAACTAATACATTTCCATTTGAATTATATAAAAAGAGATAAGAATCTCTTTTTGACTCTTCGCAAAACGAATCTCTGCAATATTCAATCCATGTAAATATTGTTACGATGATGCAAAATCCTGCGTAGATGTGAATCACAAACAAACAAATATTGAATTCTCGAGGAAAAAAAAAAGTTTATTCGTAAAAGTTTTAGTAAATCTTCATATAATATAGCGAAGAGTTCGATATTTATGTATTTTAAACATAACTAATTGTATTTTGTATAATTTCTTGTATAATATATAAAAGTATGATAGACTCGTACGTCCGTAACGTTTTTCTCGTACCTAACTGAACCTGTATATATACGTACTATGTAGGTAAAATTACAACAACAACAATAACAACAAATGATTGTAAAACAATTCGACGGTGCTTCTTCTTTTCGTCCCGTTTATTCTTTACTTCTTTCTTTTTTTGGCAGTTGGTTTGCGTATATTGCTAATGTTTGTAACTATTCCAATAAATCGCTTGGACCCGATTATCGTTATTAAAGCTAAGTATATGGTAGCAGGCAACGAGTTCCAATCAAATTGGTTTAGGAAACAGTTTAGCATCGGTAGGGGTGTCTTCGGTGTCGCTGTCGTCCTGCGGCTCCTGCGATTCAGGCAGTCTTATAAAAGGTAGATGCTCGTTGCCACTCCACATCGAGTATAGATTGGTATGCAGTCTCAAAGCATCCTGCAAAACGGTTATGAACCAATGTTCTTTTACATTTTATACTTAACGAATCCTACCCCTCCACCTTCTTTTTCCGATGATCCGGTGGTGGATCTGCTGTGTATTGATAGGCAAGATGAGGAATCAGTGGAAGAACTGCTTTTGCGTGAAGTGAGTGGAAGGCCAGGAGGAAAGATGTCGTAATGTTCTGTTACGGACATACCGCTGCTCTGAGGTGCATCGAAGGATTGCCAGCACCCTCTGAAAGTTTATTTTATTTTTTTAAAGACACATTAAATGTACGAGTTACCTTTGCAATGCTCCTGGATATTTTTTCATAATCCTCTCGTCGTGGGCTTCAGCTCCCCATGAAGAAATACCACTACTCTGAGGCATTGCAACGCATTTCATGGGCCTGCATGAAAGAAGCTGTATAGCTTCTGATAATCCTTCGCCGCTCGTAATTGTACCAACTTGTGGTATATTTTCTACAATGAATCATCAAAAATAGGAATATGAATCATCAAATTGAATTGATACAGACCTGGTGTGGTACTCCGACTTCTTTCCTGTGGAACTCCACTCGGAACAGTCAGTCTCGAAGGTAAATATCGGTGATGCCAAGGCGTTTCGTACCTTCCGCAATCCCATGGCATGGACCACCTCCTCATAGCTCCGTCACCTCCTTCTCCAGATACCGCTTCTCCGGCCGCAGCCTCCGACCATCTTCTCTGACCGCTCAGAGGAAACAGCGGAAAGTGCAGAGGAGATCTGGATCCTCGTCCAGGAAAAGGTGACTTCATGCTCATCAACTGTCCAGGATTGGGTAGAGGCCCACGGATAGTCTCAATGAAACCCGGGAAGTTATGTATTGGACTCGGCCCTCGAGCTTCGTTGAAAGGCGAAGGGCCTCGCACTTCACTTCCCTTTGGACTATCCAAGGATCCTCTATCCAACAAATGAGGACTGGACATTTGCGATCGGGAGTCTTGCGTGTAGAGTCGTGCAAAACACTGCTGCAAATTGGCCATGCTGCACTCTGGGTCATGCAAACCTCCAGCCATTGTCTGGCAAGAAGGACACATAGCCATAGCTCCAAGACATTCACAGCCTGCAATAGAAAACTGATACTGCAGATTAATAAATGTCAGCAAGTTTTCTGTAATAATCTGCTGGTTGTGCTCCTGCTGCCTCTGTGCATCAATATCAGTGAATGTCTCTCCGATGCACAGATCCTGCATAGCTGCAGCTATATGGGTCTTGACAGTGTGACTAGCAACCACAGTGGATTTAGTCAACTCATCCCAAGCAATGACATTCTGATTTGCCAGTTGAATATTTTGGGCCTGCGATAAATTATTCAATGATTGAGACAGCCTCAACCCAGCAGAACACAAGCTATTCAGAATCTATAACAAACTCTTTATAATCTACACTATATACTCTTATCATAATATTAACCTGTAAATAGGAAATCCAACTGTTCAAGCACTCAGTCGCTGCCACTTTCAATGCATTTGGACTTGGTGGTTGAGGATTATCATCGCCCATCTTATCTCTGCCTTCTGGTGCTCCAGCATCAGGCTGATCTGCAGACTCAGCTTGGCTCTCACTAGAGATTTCCACAAATGATAAAATACTAGTAAATGTTAACTGCAATCACTTACAATTCCATTACTGAAGCCTTTGGTTATTATCTATTATCAGTGATTAATGGCGTTAGAATTATTACCATTACCGTGTTAATTATTCCAAAAACTTTCATCTTTTTTCTAATTAACACCAGAAGATCTTCGCTGGATCTGTAAAAATTCAATTTTACCATACACGACCATAATTTGCACACCACACACAATACTCAAGAGCAAGATCAAAAGTATATAGTAGATTTAGAAGCAGACGTGTATAAAGAGTTTCATAACATGAAATTCAAACCATTAGTGTAAAATTTGAAATTTCAATAAATTGTACCTTAAATAATATAAATTATATATGTATATAATATAGTTTTAGTTTATAAATGAGTTTCTTGTAATTAACAATAATATTTAGAACTATTTAAATATAGATAGTTATAAAATTTATCTAATTTGTTCAGATATTATTGAAATTTTGGAGCAATGCATATATATAATTATATAGATCAATTAGAGTAAGTTTACATTTTCAAGAAATTCTAATTGGAAAATTACAGCCTGTTAAATAAGTTGCCTGTATTAAGTTTTACATCTTCAATTTAATCATGAAACATTAGCTTTAAATGTTCAATAAGTCGGAAAGGAATATATCTTTATATTTACTGGAGAAAATGTATAACAAAATATATATTTATTTGAGTATATGTACATTGATACTTCTTCAAATATTTAAATTAAATGTTTTAAAGTAGTTTATTATAAATGTCACAGTTGTTGGATGTTTTAAATAGATGAAATTCTGAAAGTTAAATAAAAATGTGGAAGTTATTGGAAAGAGGAAGTTCACCTGTAGATTGGTGCGAGGAGAATTATAATGTGTCGTCGATGATTGCCGAATTCGTGAACACCTTCAGCAACATCCTCTTCGTGGCTATACCGGCCACGGAGATGAGATTGCTTCGGAGTTGCGGAAACAAACAAAAGTTGGGTTTCTTCGGTATTTGGATATCAATAATGTTCATCGGCTTGAGTTCAGCGTATTTCCACGCGACTTTGAGTTTACTCGGACAATTCTTGGATGAGCTAGGAATACTCTGGTTGTACTGCGCCGCCTTCTGGATATTTTATCCGAAGAAAATGTTCCCAAAGATTCTTGTAGGAAACCGCAAGAGATTGGGACTTTTCTGTTTGGCGGTCGCAGTTTTCGGAACGGGATTATCAATAGTAAATCCGATTTGGAATGCGTTTGCGTTGATGAGCCTGTGCATTCCATCGGTTATAGTGTTGGCTTTGAAGATCGCGGCAAGCGGAAATCCTAGGGTGAAGCGATTGGGATTGGTTGTTTGGGTCGTGTGGAGTTTGGCGCTGATTTGCTGGATCAACGATAAGGTGTTTTGCGATGTTTGGAGGAGGATTGGGTTTCCTTATTTGCACGCTCTGTGGCACGCGTTCATGGCTGTGACCTGCTGCTTCGGATGCGTGCTCTTCTCCTACTTTCGTATGAAGGAGGACTTTCCTGATGGTAAAACTGTATTGATGTTTTGGCCGAACGATGAATGGGTTTTCGGACTACCGTACGCCGTTCTTAAGGAGAAGGACGAGGAATAGAGGACAGTTTGCGGAAGATACCGACAGGATGCGTTGATTCATTTTGAATTTTATAGTGCTCGAAAGGGTGAGAGAAGAGTAGTTTCGTGTGAATTAACCGAGGAGGGTTTTTATTATATATGTTTTTTCTTTGGATAGGAGTGAGATCGTGACACGGCTACAACGACGGCGGTGGGTTGCGAAGTGGACAATGGATGGACGAGGGGAGCCCTGGAATAATATTGATGCAGGCTGTCGCGTGAAGTGGTGGACGATTGGGGCCGCAGGCTCTGCCCTTCGTCATTGTCCATACGGCGCGTTTCCATTGGCCGAGCGGCGCCATGTTGTATCCCCCTTTGTGCTGTCCACACACGTCCTTTCCCTTCTTAACGTGTCTGTGTCTATCTGCAAACATAAAAAAACCCCTTCCCACTTCATTCATTTCATATTTATAACTATACTCTTACTCACTCACTCTTTACCTCAATCACTTTTTTTTTGTTCACATTGACGCTTCTTCGCAGCGACGGATCAATTATTTATGTTATTCGATTGCCCACCATGCGTTATGTAATTAAGTAAATAAACCTAATCAATTAGAAAAAGTGAAATTGTTTCAATCATTAACGCAGTGTTTAATTTAGTCTAAGTGCTCAAGTGTTTTCTTTTTTTTTGCTCCCATTAGACAAATAAACATAATATCTAACACAAATAAAAACATTCTTGCTCACTTAATGCCTTAAAGACACTGCTTTCAATTGAGACTAATTTAACTCAATCCAAGCAAACATAATAAAACAAATGATTTTTTTTTAATTAAAGCTAAAACAGTAAATTTTAGTTTGAATAAAATAAAATTATCACGTTTAGCAATTATGTTTGTTAAAACTAATTGTTCAGATAATGAAATTTGCAAGTAAATGAACTCTGTCGCTTGATGATCATTAAACAACTAACCATGTATACTTTGTATTTTGAATAAACGAATTAAAGTGCACGAAACGTTTGCGTTCTGCGGTTTATTTTACTTTCGAAGTACTTAAAAATGTTAATCTAAATATTGTTGGATTCCGGTGTTCGCCAGTTAATTGTCGGACATTCAAACATTGCTTCTTTATTCGTTTCAGATATTTCAAATAAAATGATAAGACCGTCCGAAGTGCATCGCCGGCGGGTTCGAAGCCCCCCGTAACGTGTAAATGTACGGATCAAGAGGAATTCGCGCTTCTTAACTGCTTGGATTAAATACGATAAATCACTGGGCAGGGACGTATTAATAATAATAAATCGTAAAGACGCAAGAATAATACGCGCGAAGTCCATAAATTTGGAGGCGGCGAACGTCCAAATATTTGCCGATCAATCTAAAAATGGATCGCACTGCAAATGATTCTTGTCGCTGCTGCTGCTGTTGCTCGTGCACCTCTTGTTACTCGTCTGGTTGACGGTGTTAAAAAGTTTAAATTTAGAATGCATTTGGAATGACGGGATACGCGTAAATTGGCCAATTGTTTAAATGTCGGATGGATGGAAATAAAAATGAAAAGAGGATGGATGGAAATAAAAAGACAACGAGATGGTGGAGGAGTGAGTAGTGGAGAAACTGCTGCTGCTTCTGTCCCGCTGTGAATCCACTCAACTGTCAGTGCAGATGCGTTGTGTCAACATCAATCACCTCTCCTCGTGCAGACCTCCTGAAGATATTTCTAACATTACATTTGAAGACCGGGTAATTCGATCATTAGATCTTCGCTTCCTTCGACTTTCCGTTCTCTCTCTCCTTTCCTTTCCAATTTCACAACTGTTTAGCAAGAATAACAGAGGGGAGGCGAAATGTGCGCCAAAGACATATATATATATATGTTCGTTCGTCCCTTAAGTAGCCAATCGTCTACTGCTATAAATATATTTATACTAAAAATATGGAACTGTTTATCCAGTTATCCAACACCTCGTCAAAAGGACGAACAAATCGAATATCCCACAAGTTTGCTTCGCCCTTCAAAAAGAAAAGTTCTTATACAGAATATGTTATCGTCGGCGTCACGCGTCGAGTGCGATTCGACGAGACGAGATGTATCGGAATACAATTAAAGAATCGGAAAATATACAAACCGTGGAAAAGCCAAACAATATACACACGATTATTGTGGTGAACTCTTGACAGATTGTGTATTTATACAGGAAATAGCAGAAACAAACTGTGGGTCTCCTTTCTTTCTCCTTCCTCCTCCACTCCACTATATCCATCTTTTTTTTTTTTTGGTTGATCTCCTCTCCCTGCCAATCCTTCTTTTTCTTCTTCTTCTTCTTCAACTTGCTCTTGTTGAGCTGCGGTAATTTTTGTGTTTTGTTTTTGAAAAACTGTCGGATTGGTTGGATATGACGCAGACCGATCAAGCTCTCTTCCATCCATCTTACTTTGTCTTTCTGATTCGTTAACGTTTCTCTCGTTCCTGATTATATAAATAGAAGAAGAAAAGAAAAACGACATTGTAAATATATCATAACCGAAAAGATTTATTTATTTATCGAACACGTCCATTCGTCTGTGCCACGGCCGCAGCTGATCCGAATCATTTCTTCTTCTTCTTCGGACGTCGTACAATGTACACAATAACCCTTGCAATAACAAACAGCAATTTGTATTGATTGTCGTGTCATAAGCGATACAAACGATTCGATTAATTTCATTCAAAATTTCTCATATGAAAATATTAAGACTAATTTAATTTTTCAATTGATATACTAAATGTCTTAATTGATTTTAATAAACGTAGAATTGTATTGTATTTTGCAAAAAAAAAATCAATATAAGTTTATGTGTCTGCTAATTGATGTGGTGTTCTAAATCGGGTTCAGACTATAGCAGCAAGTGTGAGCGAAATTTGTGATTTTACCAGAGTGTATAGTGTTTTTTAGATATTTGCTTAAAATATAAATTTCCGTCGGTAAACAAGAGAGCGAGATGAGAGATGAGAGAGGATGGGAATGATATGGGGCGGATGCATGCATTTTGGTATGGTGGATGTTTTGTGGATGTGTTATTAGCATCCACTCAACCGCCAATAGCCAGAAGGTGTGTAGTCTCGCTCTAGGTCTCTCTCGCACATATATTCCACCGCATTTCCTACCGCACTGGGGCAGAATAATAATAATTTCCATCGAAAGCACGCGCTTTCACGCGTTCCCACAACATTTTCGCACACATTATTATATATGTATACATATGCTATTATTCAATTAACCCGAAATCTAAATCGATCTCCGCCTACCACGAAACAACCAACTAACCAAAGCAACAACGAAACAAAAAACATCGCGCAACCACGATCTGTTGTTTTAAGCTTCGAAAACAAGCACCTTTCGGGAAAACAATTAACAAGCAACAACAACAATTGCAGCGGCGGCGACAAAAATAAAAGTGCATGCTTAAAGCGTTAAAGAATTAATACCGAATTCAATTCGAATCTAGTCTGATTGAAATTCTGAAAAAGTTTCCTTGTAGCAACGATTATTTGTATAATATTTAAACTGTTAATAAATTAATCGAGATAAATTCGTTCTAATTTGAAAGTTATTTTAGACGGAAGTAATTTGTGCGTATGTATGTGACGATTCATTGTGTCGGATCTTTTAATAGAAAATTGATAATTTAAAGGATCTAAAGGGGAGAGGGTGAATTCATTGTGTGCATGAGAGAAAAAGAGAGAGAGATGAACAGAACAAAAAAGAAGTAACGACTTTGTTCGTGCGGAATGAGATTTATCCTACTTCTGTTGCGGTTGGATGTTTATTCAGCCGCGATTCCACACGGCAGCTATTCGAAATATGTCGCCCTCCGGTTCCGCTCGCATCCAACCCGACGACGACTATCCTCGCTTCGCTCTCTCCAGCAGCCAAAAAGAGAGACAGATTGAATGAGGAGTTGAAGAATAAAGTAAAACATTGGATGAAGAAAGAGGTAGAAAAATCGAAATTTTAACACCTCGCACAGGTGGCTCACGGTGGCCGAGAGACTGTTTGTCCACTTTTCTTCGAGTGCAAACGAACAAACAAACGTAATATATATTTTGGTGAGCTTTCGGTGAGCGAACAAATTTACCATAAAATTGCGTCAATACAGCCTCGTTGCTTCTTCTATTGTCGAGAGTATTTACATGGTCATTCAATACAAATTCAGCGTGAAATGTGAAGAAAATTTGAAATTCTCGTTACGTCTCGTCTGGGGAGGGGTAGTTGTTGTTCTTGTAGTTTCATTGCTCTTTTTTTTTGTGATGTGATGTGAGTGCAACCATCCGCGCGCGGTCGCGCAGTTAATAATTCGAGCTTTAATAAGTAAGGTAAACAGAGATTAGTGAGTCGAGGCTGATTTGTAGTTTCTTTAAATGCGTACACGTGTCTCCATAAATAAATTCCTTTCGTCGTGATCTTCTTTGTCTCTTCAACTCTACGGCAGCAGCAGTAGCAGCAGCATCAGCTCCTTCTGACTTCGTGGTTAGAACCTGCTGCGTTATCCTGCTGTTAGCTATCCTCTCTTCACTCGCTCTGCCGACTGGATGATGGATCACACGTGTTACGCTCGTCCCTTCAGACAAATTTCAACCCGTGTCACATGTTTTGCTTTTCCATTAATACATATTAATGGTCTCGGTGAAGCCCAAAAATAATTTACACACACACACACACAAATTCACCCACCCACAGAATACACAGCATTCCAACCTTTCCTCCACTAATTAGATCGTACACTAACTACATAGTTATAGCAGACGACACCAACGATTATATTACTTTACACATTTATCATTATTCAATAAAATAATCAATAAAGCATTAATATGTATATTTTTATACTGATTAATTTATTAATTATGATTTCAAATACATTTTAATATGCATGGCATACTTTTCTTAATAAATATATAAAAAAAAAATTAAAATCAATAATTATAATTTTAAATAAAAATCATAAAC
>NW_017097409.1:18079-45043 GCF_001412225.1 Nicrophorus vespilloides | reverse complement strand
AAAAAAATAATTTAAAATCAATAATTATAATTTTAAATAAGAATCATAAACTTACAAATTAATTGGAAATTATCAATATTTTTAAGCAATTAATATTTTTGTTGTTGTGATGTGTTTAGAATATATCAATGCATGTAGTTTACACGTAAAACAAAAACAATTTTCAATGGCACTCTGTGGTTTCGAAAGCGTATAAATTTATATGCGTTTTTTGTTTATTTGCTTTGCTATCGATGCGAAAAGGATCTGTCCAAATCGCACGTTCCATTCATATTAATATAGATTTCCTCCTCCTTTGATCCTGTGCCGATTTCCTTTCCTTTTGCGACCGTTTCCGGGAGGATCGAAAAAAAACGAAAGTCGCGTCGCTTGTTTTTACAGTTTGAAGGAAGATGTCATCATCATCGAGATTTTTTTTGAACGCAAATATAGGTCGATTTCAGGGAGAGGTGACACGTGAAAAAGATGTACAAGATAATCATAACAAAATACTTTTCCGTAAATCTTTTGAAGATGTTAAACGCAAATAAATAACACGGCTTATAAATATTTGAAAAAAAAAAAATATGTCATGATTGAAGTTTGTTTTCGATTTTTAATATAGTAGATCAAGTGTTATTCTGTTAAATTCTATTAAAGAAGTGGTAAAAGTTAATTACCATTCCAGATGGTGAGTAAAAGGATTAGACAAAGTAGTGGGTTCGGGTTTTCAATCGATTTTTATACCTGAAGCGAAGTTCTTTTAGCTCTTTCGTTGTTCGCTTACTCTTGGCGTGTGGTGATTACGTTGATCGGCGAACTAATCCGCAAATGGAACACTGACGTGACGTAACATCTGATCGCAAAGAGCGCCATTTTAATTAAGTTGACACACGAAGGCGACGCGGATCCATTAGGCGTTTTATTTCCGGCTTTTAAACGTGCGTCCCCATTCGATTAGGATGAAGTAAATGGAGGGGCGGCGGTGGTTGTTGGAGGGGTTGGGCCGATCGGGTAATTGCTTTGATAATGTTGAGGTGCGTGCAGCGTTATGGGCGCAGCGTTTGAGGGTAATTTAATAAATAATGGAATGGAATATAAAAGTCGTCCTTCGCGCCAACCACCCCCTCGACGTCGAGGACGGATGGCTGGAGGAGGTGGAGGAGGGTGCGAGGGTTCGAGAATTAAGAGGTTTTATCTGGGAGATCGAATAGCGGTTGGATGGTTAATTCCCGGGGCTCTGAATAAACACATCCCCCTCTTAGATAAACACCGAACGCTAATGCCACTCACTCACTCACTCACTCGCACACACTCACTCACCACAACTCGCTCGCTCTATATTTGCAATGCAACGAGGCTTCCATAGAAATTACAATTAGCGAAAGCTTCTGCCCACAATTCCAACATCAAACCGAACGGCCAAAAACCCAAACCATCCATCCTCTCCCCCTTCACCACTCGTCGTCGCGGAATAAATTAATGCTGGAACGATTTTCGCTCGCTTCTCTTCTTCCTTCGTTTCTTTTTATTTTTTTGGGGAGCTTTCGGGATTTGTCGAAGTAAGTTTTTGACTTACCAGAGGGGATTTGTGTGCGTGTGACGAGGTGCATTTCGCGTAGGTAATCCTTTAAGTCCTTCAGTCTTCGGGTCGGATGGCGCACGGATGTTTCGGGAAGGACTCGCAAGGTTCCAATGTTAATCAACTTCCGTTGCAGACTGAAGTGAGGCTTCGCACGGGGTATCCCCGGAATGCGTGTGTGAATGTGTATGTATGTATGTATGTATGAGAATTGTTATCTCTGGCGCTCGTCCGTCCTCGCCGTAGGCTGCCAACATACACACAACACGTTCGCATATATATGTATGTATTATATATATATATATATGATATATGTGTGTTTGTGTTCATTTCATCTCTCGCGAAAATAAACCACTTCTTCTTCGGCGGCGGCGGCCGTTGCTCCATCATACATAATCGGTGGAAGAAGACGGTCGAGGGGTTGCACGGAATTCCGGAATCGAATTTGTGGTGGAAAATATGACGATGTGACAAATATGATGTGTGTGTGTGTGTTTGCTCGTCAGGGTTGGTGATGATGGTGGTGGGGGAAATAAGGTTTATATTTGGGACCGCTCGATGATCGTGATGAGGAATTGATCGGTCCGACCACGCCCAGCTCGACGCTCGATTGGCCATCTGGTAAAGTGGTGGGCGTGTTTTGCGGTCACCCCCCCACCGAAGCGACGGACGCGCAGCCCTCTTTAATTCGGCAGCTCATGGTTCCGTCTGTTTTCACTAGTAACATTGTGTCTCGGCGAGAAGCAACATACTCTGTTTTTACTTAATCTCTGTGTAAACCGGCCCTTGTTGTGTATCATAATATTAAGTGAGCTAAACTTGTTTTCGGAAGATCGATTGGAATGAAAGCACATAAGTAGAGAGAGCGTGTGTAAAATTCCGCCAATTTGTTTGCTTGTGTTATCTTTCCACCACCTACACCTACAATCCATCCATCTATACACATACACCTCTCACTCTTCCGGGCGCGCGACGGAACAACTTCTCGCTGAAGAAGGTAGACAGGAAAGATGCACTCGATCTTCGGCGAACACCAGAACGCCTATTACAGACATGCGACGGCAGGAGGTGGATATGCAGCAGCTGCAGCTGCAGCCGCCTCTGCAGCAACCCCAAATCCGTATGCCTACGAACAGTACTCTAGGTACGGATACGCAGCCTGGCCTCATCAACAGCACCAGCTGTCAGCAGCTAAAGACATGGTGAAGCCTCCGTACTCGTACATAGCGTTAATCGCGATGGCCATCCAGAACGCTCAGGACAAGAAGATCACGTTGAACGGCATCTACCAGTTCATCATGGAGCGATTCCCGTACTACAGGGAGAACAAGCAAGGCTGGCAGAACTCGATCAGGCATAATCTCAGTTTGAACGAGTGCTTCGTGAAGGTGCCCAGGGACGATAAGAAACCGGGCAAGGGTAGTTACTGGACTCTCGACCCGGACAGCTACAACATGTTCGACAATGGATCTTACTTGAGGAGGCGGAGGAGGTTCAAGAAGAAGGACGCTCTGAGGGAGAAGGAGGAAGCGATCAAGAGGCAGGTGGTGCAGGGATCAGATCAGACACTGATCAAAAGGGACTCTTCGGATAAATTGGAAGATAGCAAGGCAAAGCTCGATCTGAAGCCGAAGCGTGAGCCGAGCGAGGTTCTGAGCCAGTGCATGAGCAAGTACCATCAGCATCATCATCACAATCACAATCAGCAGGATAGCAAGTCGGTGATCGTTCATCAGGATCACCATGTTCTCGGCGACGTCGCCGCTTCTCTTCAGGCGATGGACACCTCTGCCGCCTTCAGCGTGGACAGTTTGATGACTGCATCGAGGGGTGGAGGAGAGCAACCCCATCATCACAGCTACTCACCGAGATTGCACTCCTCCGGCGGCATGTATTCCTACTGCCCCAGCGCCGCCACCCCGCAGCAATACATCACCGCCTCCGCCGAGGAGGGCACACCTAGGTACAGCCCCTGGTACAGTCCGGAAACGTCCCCCGAGTCCGGATACAGGGAGAACATCTTCGAGACGGCCCCACCGCCACCAAGCTGTCAACTCTCCGGAGGATTTCGCCACGCCATCCCTCCATCACCGCCAAACTACAGACCACCCGCCGCCTACTACCAGCAGGACTGCATCGCCCAGAAATATTGATGAGAAAGAATACTCAAATCCAAAAGTGATCTACGATGGACGCGATGATCAAGACTGACGTGCAGAATATCCCACATTATCTATATCTTCTCTCAATCTCTTTCATCGTCTATCAATTAACTATCTTCTCTCTTTCTCATCACGAACAACAATTAATTATTATTATTATTATTATTTACTACTCTTAATATTTCTAGAATTTTAATTTTTTATGTGATAATTTTTATTGTAAATATATTTTAGAGTTTGTTATGTTCCTATTATTTGATATATTTAATATAACGGTTGCGACGAGCTGCATTTAAATGATGAATTACCATCGTGATTTTGATCTCTATAATCTTTCTATACAAACATATTAACCAATCCAATCCAATCCGACTCTCTCATTTCAGATTATGTACATACATTTCGGATCGTTTGTTAAACAACTTAGATGCAATTATTATTATATAAATATATATATATTATATGTACATTTAACAGACGAAGAACTTTAAGAAAAAGAAGAAGAAAAAAAAACACGAATTGATGCGCACGATATTATAAATATATTTATTCGACAAGAAGAAAAGTATACAATAAGAATGAAATAAATCTATGCGATACATTACAGAAACATTTCTTTCATTTTCCAATTACTTATCACAACCCAGTCTTCCTGACTAATTCATAATAGAAACAATTATATATTTCAAATTTGAAAAGGAAACTATAGAAAATATTATTTTATTACCTAATTTTTCTATGTTTAAAACCTTAATCTTATCAATTATATTTTATAATATATTTTCAATTAATTTGATTCAGTTTTAATTATATCAGATATAAATTATTTATACTAAATTGAGTTAGTCTAAACATAGAATTAATTAATAGGTGAAATCTATTTGCTCTAAACATTCGATTGAATTTAATATCGCGCTGCAACTAATAGTGTTTATTATTATAGTTGTGTACAATGCAGAAATCTATTGGTATATACAAACACGTTTTTATAGAATTTATAATCTGATGAAAATTCTTCGTACAAAAGCGAAGATAAAAGTAATAGAGAGATGCAATATTTACAAACGAATAAGAACCAATAAGATTTTGTTATAATCTTATATTTTTATCAAATAATGGATAGTAAGTTTTATTAGTTAAGGATTATCAAATGTTTCTACCAAATTCATATATTTACAAATTTATACAAAATCAGATAAACTTAATCTCGGATTACAGAGTGTAATAAAGATAAAGAAAATCTTTTTTGGAAACTGCAAATACCAACTAAATGTTTGCGATAAATTTATGTAATACAAAAAATTTAAAGTTGTAAATTGCCGATTACATTGAAATATCTAATCGACTGGTATTAACCAATTGAAGCAAACCAACAAAAAAGAAATAATCTCAAATGCAAATGAGCGATGATGAAATGGGGTAGCGACGGTGTATAATTACATAATAGCGTGTGTGGTGGCTGTGCGTTTGGTTCGTGTTGTTGTTTGCTGTTTGTTGCGCAAACACGGGGGCGTCGCATTCGCTTCGTTTTTGTTTCGTCCTTGTTGTAAATGCGAAATTAATCCAGAAGTCGTCGACGGTGGGGGCGGCGGCGGCGTCAGCGGCGTCTGATGCCGATGCTGCGGGGCGGAGAGGCGTCTTCGACGAATATCTTCTTCCCCTTTGAACCCGAGTGTTTTCTTAAAGTTAACCAGAGGCGAAGTTGCTTGCCTCTTCGGGTAAACAATAACAAGAGAACTGCTCAGAAGAGG
Organism: Nicrophorus vespilloides; assembly: GCF_001412225.1. Classification (NCBI taxonomy): domain Eukaryota; kingdom Metazoa; phylum Arthropoda; class Insecta; order Coleoptera; family Silphidae; genus Nicrophorus; species Nicrophorus vespilloides. Next base: position 39,569 of record NW_017097409.1, on the reverse strand, counting down.
GAGAGGAAGTTGGGGAGGGCAGACAATCTCTGCCGTCGTCTTCGGAGGCGAAAGCCGATGCCGAAGTTTGCGCAAACAGACATAGTCTTCTCTCTCTCTTGCTCTCTCGAAAATTAGCTGAATTATAAAACATCGCAAACCTCCTTCCTTCCTTGCATGCATTTTCCTCGATCCCCGGCATCATTATCCTTCCTTCCACCGGCCAACAATCTAAATGTATTTTCGTGGAACAATATAAATAGAGCTGACGACTTTTTTTAATGTTCCGTCTTTCTATTTCGTACATTTTTTTTATATTGTTTTCTATTTTTATTTAAAACATAGTTATGTATGTGACTTATAATGTTTCTATTCAGCAAAAAGCAAAAAGATTGTAATAACAAAAAATAATTATCATTTGGTTTGATAATTTAACAAATACAGTTACTTTACTTTTTTTTAAATTATAATTGAAATTCTCGAGATAACTCGTAGTTTCCGTTATTGCCTAGTACGCCAACTACGAGTTATCTCGTAGTTTCTTTACTTGTCATATTTATGCAACTACGAGGAAATTCGTAGTGTATTAGTTTAAATAAGAATAGTTAGCCTAAGGGAAGAACAAAAAAAATCAAGTTTGGTTTACATGAACAGAAAATTTATTAATTAAAGAATATGTTTATTGTTTGTTATAATCTTTAAAACAATCTTATACGCAGTACCGTGGTTGTCAACGTGTTAATTAAAGTTTAAAAAGATACATTTTTATAGATGAAAAAGCTGAAAATTAACAAAAATTATACTTGAACTCGGATTGTTTTTTGAATATTTTTTCTTTTCGATGCGTGCGTGTATTTTGTTTCAACGTACGCCACTGTTTTTGGTAGGAACAGCGAGAGAAAGAGATGATGCATGCGTGGGCGAGGGAGACGGGAATCTGGTGCCAGAGTGTCTGGCGAAACTTTTAGGGAAATCTAAAACATATGGACCGAATTTCGTCCTAAATGGTTTCCGCGCTGACAAATTAAGCGCATCGTCAAAGAACGAAAAATGATATGCGACGTTTCCCAGAAAAGACGTTCGGATTCCTCGTCCGTTTTGAAACCCGATCGTTCACCGCTGGACAGGAAGCCAAAACAGATGAAGAGCGAAGAAAAGAGGAGAGGATGATAGCCAACTAGGATGATGTTTTATTTTTTTTTTTTAATATTTTAAAGAAGAAGGGACTCCGAACAGATGTGGACTAGTAGATAAGGGATTCTTCCTTTCTTCCCACTTCTTTTTATACGAATTTCATAGATATTTTATTGAATGATGATGATGATGATTGGCAAAAAGAGAGAGAGCAAAACCTGTCGTCGGGTAAACATCTTTTGATTGACACCGGACATCGGGGGTGTACCTGTTTAAACGTTTCCTTTGTTCACGTGCGCTGCCAAAAGGACACAAGTCAAAACTTAATCCCTTAAACGTCCTGTGAGAGATAAATCCAGGGATTTCGCAGTCCATTGATCAAAAACATTTCAGTCATGCTTACTAAATATACTATACAATAAGCTCTGACTTGGGAGACGCCACACAATGGCATCAACGAAAATTCACACACTTCCTTACTTGTTAATAGTAAAGAAGAAAAAAAAAAGTAAATAGATTGCGTATTAATATTGAAAACATATCCAAAATCTGCTCCCCTTTATTAAACTTCTAGTTTTGTCTACTTTATTTACACTTTATATTAACTCAATTTAAAGAAAGAAATAAACATTTCTTGAATGCATTTTGATATAATTCAATACTTATATAATTCAATTATAGAAAATTCTTAATTGGTGAATTTCTTTCTTGTATATTATTTTCATAATCAAGTATTTGAGAATTTATTTTGAAACGATTTATCTAAATTTGTGGAAAGAATATGCACATGGAGATAAGATATTTTAAGGAGTTTCATGAATGAGAGTGTTTGTTTCTTTCAACAATTGTAAATAATGCAGATGAGGATTGCAATGTAAGCATTGCATTTTCCAAGGATTCAACGTATAATTTAATGAAGAAAAAAACAAGTAGTTTGTTAATCGCTTCTGTTGATAATTGCAGAAGCATTCGAATCAGCAGAATACACGATACGAAGATGTTGAATTTTTCCATTCCCAAAACCCTCCTCGTACAGTTTGTTTACTCTTCTGCATTCCTATTTCTTTCTCTCTATCGTTCCATCTCTTCTTATTTGATCTTTTCGTGTGTGTGTGGTGTAAATTTGATGCGGGTTGACATCGAGTGCAAGAGGGAACCCGCTAACTAATATTATGTGTGCGTGTTTTGGAAGTCTTTGCCAGACTGCTTGGCACCACACGGAGACAGGAAACGGCCAAAAAGGCACTCCCCAAAAACAGAGAAATATATGAAGAAGAACAAGGAGATAGAGAGATAAAGAGAGAGAGAAGCAGACGTCTTCTTCATCTTGCGCTCTCTGCCGAAACCCTCGTACATCATCGTTCTGTTTGGCCCCATAAAGTTTTAACTACTATAAATTACAGCCAGCAAACGAGATCATCATCAAACGAGATCCCCCGAAAAGAAGAAGAAGATGAGAGAAAAAAAAACGTGTATAAATCGAACGGGAACGGAATAACAGAGTGTCGGATTTCACCCATATATCCAGAAATACGGATATTTACACTAAATAGAAGCGACTCATTCATTCTTCAACTTATTTTTTTTTTGGTACGAAACATTACCAAATCCAATAGATTTAAACTTTTATTTATTTATTTTCTTTCTTCCAGTTAAGAACGGATAATCCAATTTGCACGGTTACAATTTTCGGGTTGAGCAAAAAGGGTTTATCGTAATTTTATACTAATCTTATTTACAATAATTGCATTGTGAAAATTGTTATAATTTTTAATATGTTCTTAAAATTAGTTGCTTATAATATAAATAAATTTCATAAATTAATAAATTTCTGCATTTTATTTTGTATTTTTTTTCCAATGATTCATATTTACTATGAATGTAAGAAAAAAATATTAGATTTATCTAATTAAACTTAATTTATGAACTATAATTAATTTCACTTGCATTACGAACTTGTGACTTATTTAGTTATGGAATGAAGTGATTCGTATATTTTCAAATGGAATTGAAACATGTAACGTTTTTTCTTTTCTTTCGGGATTCTATACGATTCTTGTACGTGTTGGTTGATGAGTATTGTAGTGGATGAATGATATTGGGTCGAGTCGTTGCGTTGCGTTTTTTCGTATGATGATTAATGGATTGGTTAATCATCGGAGAGGAAGTTTTGAAGGGTCCTCGAGTTGGACGATGATAATGGGGCGCGTAATTAATTGATTACTACTCCTCCGAGGGACGTCCGAAGCAATTAATAATTAATTATGTAAATTGTTTGTATTGTAAATGGAGAAGAAGCGAGGAATTTCTCGGCTGATTATACGACTCGAGTTTGTTGTTATTGTTGTTGCTGTTGCTGAAGGCAGCATATGCTGAAGAAGGGAAGATGAGACGACTATGAAGATGATGATGATGATGATGAAGACTGTATTGTGTTCGGATGCTCGATGGGATGGTGGTAACCTGTTGGGCGATGAGAAGAGAGATGGGGAAGTGACAGCCGGAACGTGAGTTGGAATGAACGGAGCGCATTATGTGATTTTTTGTCACATGGCCTCTTCTTCGACTCCTTATACATGCATATATATATATAATTTTTTTTTGCACCATCATCGTCCATCCCAAAAACGACCCAACAATCGGGCCCGTTATATATATTTATATGCCACCGGGAGAGATGGATGGAAAGAGAGAAAGATCTCATCCCATTTCGTAATCAAAACAACGACCATTGAATTTATGATCCAATTTGGGTGCTTCAAGAAAACACACACACACACACACCTTCCCAACCAAAACTTTCTTCGCTCAAGAGATCTCAGGATTTTTCTTTTATGAATGATTTCGTTATCCTCCAACACGTGTCTGCATTAATATTATTATTGTTGATAATATAGTTGCTTCATTGAATTTAATATAATTTTTTGATGCTAAATTCGAGGATTCGAGTCGTTTGGGGCATCTCGTTGGGTGCGTTCTGAGAGCGTGCGTTGAATTAAAAATAGCCGCATTGCAAAGGTGTAAGAAAAAAAGTTGGTTGTCTAAAAGGAATGATGGATGTCGCTAATGAGTTTTACCCGCACCCTCTCCTCCTCCTCCTCCACCTCCTCCACGAGGAAGAATGACTGCAGAGGAAAAAAGAGAATCGAGTAGTCGGTCTGTTTCCCAGCTGTATCTATTATGACTACACATGTCGAGCCAATAGGCCTATTTTTAAACAATAAAGAACACCGAGTGGACATGTGACTTATGCAATATGAACGCGGTTACAGCACTTTCCTATGCATTTCTTACTTGCTTCTAATATAAATACACTCGGTCCTCTTTTATGCGGTTCTTATTTCAAGAAGCATTTTTTTTAAATAACTATTTTAGGCCATTTTGACACGTTTTGATACAAATTGGCAAACCATTTCATCGAAAATGATGATAATTCTGAACGAGCATTCAAGTTTCAACTCGAGCTTCAGAATTGCATTTCTGGATATCAGGAATTGTACACAAAAATAGCAAAGCCATCGCAAAATTTAATCACTGATTACATTGTCAAAGGGAAAAAATCAACATGCGAAGTTGAGACTAATTTTACTTGTGAAGAATCATTATCTTCAGGACATAGATCTGATATGCTGACTATATCTTCTAGTGATGAAAGTGATTTCGAACCAGTTCGCAAATTATGCCGAACACTCTCATATAACGACGAAATTGTAAAGAAAAAAATGTGAAGAAAGATTAACTTTCATAAACATTTTCTGTATTTTTTTTTGTAAAATTTTTCCGTATAAATTTAGAAGGAAAATGTTAAGATTATATTTTTCTGAAATTTAATAAACTTGTCTATGATTGTTAACGTTTTCATAAAATTTTGAATAAACATTTCAGAAAGAATATAGTAAGACTAATTATTTTTCTGAAATTTAATTAACCCTTTTTTATGCGATTTTCGGTATATTGTAACTCATTGATTTAGTTTTATGCGGTTTTAAAAAAAATATAGAACGTATCCTTTATTTTTATACGTGTGTCTAGTCCTTTTTTGTGCGATTTATTTTTACGCATTTTCCTGTAGAACGTATCTACCGCATAAAAAGAGAACCAATCTATGTTCAATCTAAAACAAAGATTCAAATTTAAATTTATATCTTGTTTACTAAAATAAATGAAAATAATAATATGTAATTAAAATTTGTGAATTAAATTCATGAATAAAACTATTATTTTTGATATTGAGTTGAACATTCCAATAGAATTTTAATATATTTAATATTCTTAGAATGAAAAATTTCAATTTCAGCAATTCAAATGTTGCAAATGTGTAGGAAAAGTATATAATATATTTGAGGATTAATTAGTTTGATTTCTTTTTTCATAGATAATTTAATGTACGTGATTGAGTGTCGAATCTGCAAAGCTGTGGGTATTCAAAAAGAAAGAATACTCGAGGCGTGTGCTCCTGATTGCGAATGTTGGCCTCGCAGATTTATTATCGTGTTAAAGGTTCTTACATTTCATAATAAGACGAAGCCTTTTGCAATCGGATACATACGGTATTGTAAACACTCGAAAGATGTAGATGTAGAGAGAGAGCGCTTGCACGCAATTAACTTTCTGCAAAAGTTAATCTTTAATCCCGAAGATCTGCCAAAATCGGTTGTTGAGTACGTGAATATTTGGACTTGCCGTTCCTTAGCCTCCTTCTTCTCGTCCGAACCAGACGGACATGGACAAAAAAAAAATGTGCGCAGCATACTCTCGCTTGTACATCGCTTACGAAAGGGAGTGCGAAATGGATGGAGAGGAAAAAAAAGGAAGGATAAAAGTGAATGGAAATGAAAATGAGTGTGGAAGGTGTTATTGTTGGGGCCGAGCCCATCCACACCGGCCATTTAATGCCCAAGTGGCGAGGAGAGAGACACCTACGTGCGAATTATGTTAATGCCCCACGCCACACTTTCAAGTGCTTTCTTCCTCCTCTTTCTCTCTTTTCATTTCCAACGAATGTCCGAAGCACAATGCAAGAACCCCAACATCGACTGTACGTGCAATTTCAATGATACAAAATAATCGAGTTTTAATGAACACACCTCTTCATATTCTGAATCTATTTATTTTAAATAGTAATAATTGTAGGGATTTTAAATGATTTGGTAAATAAAACCGGTGATGTAATTAGGATCGGACGATTGGATGTTTCAACGATGCGGAATAGTGCGAAGAAGTAATGATATAAGTTTTGTTGGAAGTCGTCGTCTGGAAGATGGTGAGGATGATGTTGTTGTTGTTGGTGATGCAGATGGTTGCACGCGTATTCTGCTACATTTCCTCCACTTTGTGCGCGGTTAGCACACCTATCCTTCGTACGACTACTAACAGTGCGAACGCCAACTGCGGCCTCCACACATCAAAGCCCTCGTCTCGCTATAAATACACAAACGCCGCCTTTTTCTGATGATACTCTTCTTCTCCTCTCTCTTTGACGGATCGTTCCTTTTTGCGGCCGCTTTGATTGCCGCCCCGGACGTGCTTAATGTCTCAATTCCTCCTTTATTATTACCATCATCATCGTCCACCTCCAAACCGTATCCCATTCTCATCTATTTATATTTTCGCGATTCAAAATAACAGAAACAATTACATTTATTAACAATTCAAACATATTTGATACAGGAATATAAAAATTACTAAAAAATACAATTTTTTTTCACCCTCGAATCCATCCTTGCTTCGTTCATTTCCTTGTATACGCATACATTTTTTTTTTTGTTCGTCGGAGGAATCCAAACACATGTTCGAGGGTTGTATTAGATGGGAAGGGCGAGTTAAACGGCTCGTTTGTCATCATCAATGTAAGAAATTTTCAGCGAGGTGTCGCCTCGTTAACGGGACGCATCCTCCCGCAATTTTAATACTATTTATATCATCGACTCAAATACACACAAAAAAAAAACAACTAATGAAACGAAGATGAAAAAAGTCGCGTCACAGGAAGCCGACAATTCCCTAAATTTGGATAATTATTTTAATCCGAGTCCGAGTTTCAGTAAGAAATTGAGTTTTATTTCATTAATTCGAATAATCATGTATTGAAGCTATTAGTAATGAAGTTAAATATTTTAACTTATTCTTGGATCAAAAACGTCAAATTGCGTTGTTTATCAACTGACATTTAAAATGTCAGATTTGAAAGATATTATTTTGTTGAATCAATTTTATGTCAGATATAAATTATTTACTTATGTAACGACAAAATTAACTAAAATTTCGACACGACAAAAGAAATGTTTTGCACAACAGAAATAGTAGATTGCATAACAGAAATATTGATCGATATTTCGTAATTGTCAATCAGCTAACTTCAATCCTCTTTGTAAAAGTTGTATTAGAATTTAATAATTTTAGAAAATCAATATTATAAATTGACTATTGAAATGTTATTATGTAACACGATGTAAGATATAACACGATTTATTGTTACCAAAGATGTGTATTATGGATATATTTTAAATGAATAAATTTTCAAAAGTGAAACGCTTCTAATATTCCTCTTGAACTAAAAAAAAATAAGAATTAATTTGACAAAGTTGTAAAATATTGTGCTTTTGATGTACGAGGTTATTAACAAGGCAACAAACCGAAGAATCTTTCAGCCACTTCGAGCCGTGTATTTACATTAAAACGTGTTTACCTTTTGGTGTTTCAATGTCTTTCTCGTTTTTTCTTTTTATGTTCGTGGTGGCTTCAAAGCAAATTAATTAGGGGAATGATAAATCCTTGGTCGTGCGTATTAAATTTTTTTTTCACTCGTTCTCTCTCTTTCACTGAAATCTCTGATCGTTGAACGCATTTCAGAGAGACAGTGAGGGCATGTGTGTGCGTGTATGTGAATATGCGCGTAGAATTTCCCATAATTTCAAAATGGTAAACTGTTTTTTTTATCACATGTTTGACGGCGCGACGAGAGGTTTACATATTTGTTTGGATGATGTGATCTTCGGGTCTCACGTTGTGTGGCCGCATCTCTTTCTCTTCCTCTCGCGCTCTTCGTTCTCCGCCGTCGTTTGCTGCTGCTGCACTTGACTCATAAACATTGGTGAGGAATTTGTCATCGCATCCACCACCGTCGTCGCCACAACAGGTTTTCATCGGAATCGCACTTTGCGTCATCCGCGAATCTGGATGATGAAGAATACAAGCCACCATCGGTTTTTCCCATATCCGCACAGACTATCAAGTTGACACTATCTTCTCACAATCTGGTAATTATCAACTTGTCGATGATCGCAGGTGAAAGCGTCAAAATCTGGACAACCTTTTCTTTCCGACAATACTTTTTCCGAAATACAACATCTGGTTGAGATTATTAGTTTATGATGTGGGAGGCACGTTTTTCCGGATCCCTCTTTTTATTTTTATTTGCCCACCCCACAATTATCCGGTAAAGTTCGAGCGCGCCGCTATCGGGTTTTTGGACCTGCCGCACTCGGAGAGTGTGAATTCGGATGATCATGACAATGATGATGTTGATGATGATGATGTGGTTGGTGTTGGGCTTGCTGCGGCCTGCAGATAATGGAGACATCTCCATGACAATGCCGATTTACTCAACCGCGACACTAACCATTTTGATATGCAAATTCGCGCACGCTTTGAGCCACCCACCGCAACACACCCTCGACGCACCCTCAAAGAGTATCATTTTAATTACCCTTCCGCTCGCGCACACTTCAATCGAATTTTGCAGTTTCAATTGTGCAACGTGAAGATACTTTACTACTTTCACGAGAAAAGTCATAACGAAAAATGCAACAACAACAAAGTTTCACAGCCAGCCATGATTCATTGAAAAAAATGCCATTAACTACATAATTATTATACACAGTCGAATCGATTGAAAAATGTTCATTGCGTAATTAAATTAGTACAGAATTATTTAATTTATTAATTTGAGTAATTAATTCTATAATCATTTAATACTTGTTTGACGAAGCAACTAAATACAGTGAAACCTCGCTTAACGAGCACCTGGTAAAACGAGTATTTGACTTAACGAACAAAATGAATTGTAAGAAGAATGACTCGCTTAACGAGCGACGTTTTGCATAACGAGTGATGATGAGAAGAGAAGTCACGGATTGTTTCACAATACGAGTAAAAATCCGAAAATTTTGGAATGAATTAAACTCGTTAAGCGAGGTTTCACTGTATGTACATACAGAATAGAACAGATTAATTGAAACGAAACTTTTTTGTATTTTTAACTTTGACAATAGTTTCTGCCAAGAAGGGTAAAATCTTGAAGTATTTAGTTCTAATTTTCTAAAAACAATGACAAATAAAAAGATTTTCCTAAACGTTTTATCTTATTTCAAAAAAAAAATAATAATTTATTGGCTAAACATTAATACATTAATACATAAAAAAAAGTACATTCTTTACATATAAATAAATAAATTCTAACATAAAATTAAAAAAAATAAAAATATATATATATTAAAAGGCTGGCCAAAGGGCTAATTGTTTCAATTAATCTGCAGATTTATTAAACTTGTAAATGAAAGAAAAATTTATTTTGTAAAAAAAAATCTCGAAACTTAATAATTAAATCCAATTCATCATGTATTATCATTATATATAAATATATGAAACAAAATAGGAAACAATGAAATCAATTAGAAGTTTGCAGAACGCGCAAACTCTCTCTATCCATGAATGAAGCCGTATTATTGAATGAAACCAATATTTTCGATTTACATACGCGAAATGCATATCGGGATTTCGTTGCGTAACGTTCGCGCGCTTGTTTTCAAAACAAAACAAAAAATTAAAAAAAAAAAAAACACACCATCAACGTAAAACGGTTTTCAAAATCGATTTTACATTTCCGGCGAACTTTCCTGGTAATAGTTTGCAAAACATGCTTGCAATCATGCATTTCGACGAACGCATTTTCGAATACCAGGAAATTATAGTGAAAAACAAGTCTCTACTTTACCAATTAGTTTTAGTTAATGATTTTTAACAAATCACATTTTTTTTTGTTTATAATTCGATATAGAATATATTTATGATTGTAATTTTAATTAATTACATTTAAAAAACAAATTAATGCTTTCCATAAGCATTTTAATTAAAAAAATTAATTTAAGAAATTATTTTGTGAATTTTTTTAATAAAAATATATTTCAAATATAATTTTGAAACTTTGAACCCTTTGTTATCTGAACATAGTTGAAATAAAAAAAATATGATATTTTTCTTTGGATTTCTTTAAAAACACATTTTGTATAAAGTTTACATTAAAGTACCAAAAAGTATTTAGGTCTGTTGACATAATGACATAAAAGTACTTTCAAACGACAAATGATTAAAGTAATTGGATTTATGGAATAATAGCTGAAATGAAGTTGAAAAAAAAACAAGAGTTTTGTCGTACTTTTAAGTGAATGAAAAGGGAGGGTCAAAAGTATCGAGAAAATGAAGCAGTTTAAAGATCGAATGGATCTTTGAAAGGAAACTAATAGAAACTAATAATAATAAAGGTGGTGAAATCGACCGTGTCCGGTAGAAGTAGAGAAAGAAGGGCATCCCCGATGGGGGTTGTTGTTTCACGTGGTCCCCGGTGGCCACCGCCAACCACCTTTGTATCTTTCTCTCTGGCATTCAGAAGAATGGAGCGAGAATGAAGGTGGAGAATGAAAAAAAAAAAATCCAATAAAATCAAAGGACGAATGCACCATATTTTAACAGGCCTCCTTACACAAACACATCGCCAATTATACTTCTCAACCATTCATCCGTCGATTTCATGCCCTTTTCTCTTCTCTTCGCTCTTCAGTGCCCTCGATTCCCATTAATTCCGGGCTTAAGTTCCGCGATAAATTTAGGTGAGGCTCCGAGCAAATGCGGTCATTAACTGGCGTGCACCACCTTAATTATTGGCGCATAAATAAAAGGAAGCCAAACAAATTTCGGGCCCCCATGAATTACGTGAGTGTCTGTGTGTGTGTGTACTCCAAAAACGCAGCACGACCAACAAATATAGATGTGGAGAAAGAACGTCGTTCGTTCCTTCTTCCTTCCTTCATCCCGCCGCTCTCTCACTCTCTTCCTCCTGCTTCACTCTATCTCTCGAGAACTAAATTTAGATCGCACCCAATTTACCAATCACTTCATCTCTAAATAACTCCCATCAACTGCATACACTGAAAATCAATTTATTACGCCTATATGCAACGAAGAATGCACATTAAACTCCTCTTCAATCACTTCAAGAAAAATTGTTATTAATATTTACGTTTCATAAATACATTTATATAAGTTTTTTTTTTTAATCTCACGGTTCTCTCACGTATTTTTAATGAGCCAACATAAATTTATACTCAAAAACATCCACAATCGAGTTGTTTATTACAAATTGACATTTGAAATGTATAATTATAAACAATAATTTTATCTTTGTATTCCCCGATTTACACGGTAAGTTTCAATCGAAAACTTTATCTTTATGAATATAAAACCATAATTTCGTTGTTTAATAATTATGATTTTTTAATTTAATTTTTTTAACCGTGTAAATACGAAAACGCGTAAAGTAAGTAGCGTGTAAAACGAGGGATAGGATTAAAACTAAAATATTGCAAAGTTTTATTGTATGAATCTAAGAATGAAATATTTACATTGAATGTAATAGAAGTTGAAATTATTTTCAAAATCTAATTATGATGTAAATTATCTTTTTTTTAACAATTGTTTTCATCCAAATACAAATCGTTTATTAGCGTTCAATTTAAACTTAAAACCAAACTGTCAAAATTTTTGTGCGAGAAATGTAATTTAAGGTAAGTGAAGTTGAATAAGTTGCATCTCACGGCTGTGTGCGTATGTTTCATGCATTTCTTAAGAAGCAAAATCTATTGGAAAATTGACTTGTCCATTGTTGATGTACAAAGCAAATGATGGGATGCTGTTTTCTATCTATTTGCAATTAATTTTCACGCTCGAAGTTCTTCGACAAAGCCGGTATTATGTACAGTGTGGATCGGAATATAATGAGCCGAGGAAAGGCGTGTAATTGTTGGGAGCATTTCACAGGCGTCAAACTCGAAGGGCACAAAAAGAAGAAAAAAAGCACACACACACGCATACGAGGGGTGAGCGAGTGAGAGAGAGAGAGAGAGGGATGTACTCGCACGGTAGAGTGGATCTCTCCCTTCTATTATTCCGATCCGAATTTTTCTCTCTGTTGTTCGTTTCGTTAAACCCACCCCGAAGGGCACAACTTATGTGGTGCGCCGTGCAGCTAGCTATACGCTCTACATCATTCTATTACATTCGTTCGTTGTTCGTACGTACTTTTGACCGCAGTTAATCCCTCGGCAAACTAGATTTCGATTTTTGGACCACACTGTAGCAACGCAGATAATGCAATTTTAAATAGATACAAACGGCACCCCTCCGGCCGCACTCCTTTTCAGTTTGTTTTTTATTAAATTGGACACACGCTTCTTCTCGAAATACGAACGGGGGTGGCGTTGAAATGATGATGATAATAATAACAAAAAAATAGGAGAAAAGAGTGAACCTTTATCGCCGCCGCCTGCGGAAAATATCGAGGATCAAGAAAATTCGCCGCATTGAAAGTGTTTGTGTTTTTTTTTTCCTTATCCCCAATTCAAAAGGAAAATATTGCACTCGCAAAGATTTGCATTTATATTGGATTCATCAATAGATCGAATTATACCGATATATACCGTCTACACTTTTATCAATCAATTCAATTAATACTATAAATATTATATGAAACTTTGATAATTTGAGAATAGTCTCTACATATTTTTTGATTCCCGGGACGCGAGACAACTTTCCCGGGAATTCACGAGTAATTAAAAAAAATGATATAAAATGTTCTACGGAAAATGTTCTCTCATATTAAATACTTGTTGGTTTTATGGAGTGGAATGAATTAGATCTAAATTTCTGGTTTTCTCATATATAAAGTACACTTGGTTCTCTTTTTATACGCATAAAAATAAATCGCACAAAAAAGGACTAGACGCACGTATAAAAATAAAGGATACGTTCCATAATTTTTTAAAACCGCATAAAACTAAATCAATGAGTTACAATATACCGAAAATCGCATAAAAAGGGTTTATTAAATTTCAGAAAAATAATTAGTCTTACTATATTCTTTCTGAAATGTTTATTCATAATTTTGTAAAAACGTTAACAATCATAGAAAAGTTTATTAAATTTCAGAAAAATATATATTCTTAACATATTCCTTATAAATTTATACGGAAAATTTTTACAAAAAAAAATACAGAAATTTTTTATGAAAGTTAATCTTTCTTCACATTTTTTTCTTTAGAATTATCGTCGTTATATGAGAGTGTTCGGCATAATTTGCAAACTGGTTCGAAATCACTTTCATCACTAGAAGATATAGTCAGCATATCAGATCTATGTCCTGAAGATAATGATTCTTCACAAGTAAAATTAGTCTCAACTTTGCGTGTTGATTTTTCCCTTTGACAATATAATTAGTGATTAAACTCTGCGATGTCTTTGCTATATTTTGTACAATTCCTGATATCCAGAAATGCATTTCTGAAGCTCGAGTTGAAACTTGAATGTTTGTTCAGAATTATCATCTTTTTCGATGAAATGGTTCGCCAATTTGTGTCAAAACGTGTCAAAATGACCTAAAATAATTATTTAAAGTATACTATATAGTTATAGTTATATATAGTTATTTATAGTGTATATAAAGTTACTAATTTGTATAAGTGAATTACATTACACTCTAGGGCGTGGCTTTTGTCGACAACATAAAACTTTATCGCAACTTTTGAAATTTCTCGAGTCTTAAACTATAGTTCTCGGGTATCCAGACTATATATTTTTCAAATTTCCCGGGAAAGTTATCACGGAAATTCCCGGTACATCAACCCTATTTTAGATATAAGAAAGATGTGGACACTGTGTATAGAAAATTGTTGTTTGATGCTATTTCCAAATTGAAGAGCAAAGGCGTGTTTGTTTGCGCAAGTAATTAGTTTCGAAGAGTGTAGGGGATAATCGGTCGCGGACGTCCCGGATTGGGTGCAAATGAAACGGATGAAGATGCGGAGGACAATTCCCCAGACGTGTGCAGCATCATCATCTTCGTCGCCTGTCATCCTCTCTCTCCCTGCAGCATCGTAAACCTGTTCGAGCAGTTATTCCTCCGATGTCTTCTACACGTCGTCCAAATGCGAAACATCCATATAAACAACAATTACGCCTCGTCTGAGACACATTTTTCCTTCCTCGAACCGCACAAATATACCTATAAATTCAACGCGTCCGCTTTACACAAACAAAAACCAAACACTCACACACTTTTCGGAAGAACATGAAATTCCGAATCGGATAAAATTCCACACGAAAAATGAGTCAAAATAACAAATTCTTCATTTTCAAAAAACCATTTAAGAGAATATTTTGCAAATCTTATCACCAGATGTGCAAGAACTATTCAAATGGTTTCCGACCTTTTTTTCCTTAAAGGTGCGACATTAACAATATTATCTAGCGGTCAATAGACTTTAAATTATACTTGCTCTGTTCGAAAATTAGAGTCAAAATAAGGTAGTATAAATATATAAAAAAAATAACAATATTCCATCAAAATGAATAAATAAATTAAGTAATTAATAAAGTTATGTAAGTAAAATTTATATTGTTTTTAATCTGCTTTAATCCCTTCAGTTTTTAGTCTCGAATAACATTGTTAAATTAAAATGGGACACTTATTTTCGGACAAATTTTTATGTGAAATTGAGATTCTTATTTTGGGACAGAGAGAATATTTATTATTAGCAAATATTCTAAAATTTAGAATATTTGGGGTCGGGGAACCGGGGTAAATTACCCAAAATGGGGGAAAATTATTTTTTTTTTTGGGTAATAGGTAAATTTTTCTAATTTCATCTTACCAAACTCAGAGAGCGGTTCTCTGACTACTTTTACAGATCTTGATGTACAAACTGTGAATTGGGTTGTAGATCCTTTTAAATGTGAAATTACTAACATACCAGAAGAACCTCTAGGTTTGGCAGAGGCAATTCTTGAACTTCGATCCAATACTGAAGCACGTATTCAATTTGAGACCAAAACAAATCTGTCGTCTTTTTGGTTGTCAAAGGCTGCAAAGGCTTTCAAAATTGCACATGAGGAGGCGGTAAAAAAATTGCTGCCATTTGCAACAACCTACCTTTGTGAACAAGGCTTTTCCACTCTAATGAACATAAAAACGAAAAAAAGAAATCGATTAAACGCCGAAGACTGTATTCAAATTGCTCTTACATCAAAAAGTCCTAATTTTGAAGTAATTATATCAAACATGAAGCAACTTCATTTTTCCAAAACCTGAAGGGGGAAAGTTTACAATTAATTTTTGTTTGTTCCAATTTAAATTTTTTATTTTGTTTGTCTATTACATACTTACTATTTTCATGTAACTTTTTTTATAAATATGTAAATGTAAATTAATTCAATAAATAATGTTTATTTAAAATTTACATTGATTGTTTTCTTTTCAGAATGGAAACTAGTTTTATTGCTTATAATTTGTTTAATGAATTCATAGTAGAGTTAACAAGCGTTATAAATTGGTGAATAATACGGTGTAAAATGGTGTTGAAAGGAGACCTGGCTGTGAATACAAGAATGACGAGTTTGTCACATCGATCGTTTGTGTGTGGGGCAGCGTTTAAGGTTTGATGAAGTCTATTTTGACTGGACACGACAATGCTTGGTAATCCCCGAAACGTGTGGCCACTTTTTCGTGCCCATTGAAGAAGGACTGTCTTCGGTCCGTTCGCGTTGACAGCGACAGTGAAGTTAAAATCCTTTTCACATGATTTGTTTACCGTTTTTACCCGAAGAACTTGCAACTCTTAACGGTGGGTGGTCCTTCACGAAAGGCTCATACAATCTTTATCCACTTTGTACACGAAACTTAGTTGCGCACCATTTATCCGCCTTTAATTTGTGCTTAATGTGCTTGCACGACATGGGAATGTGGTGCAGAGTATAGTGCAGGTACACATACAAGATTTAATCCCATTTCGTAAATTTCGGATTGCGACCGAGGAGGGTGGATTGTTGGTTGGATGGATGGTTTGGATGTTAAACGGTTCTTCATATATTTTTATTTTTGGTGAGAAAGCACCTGTAAGAGGACTGACGCGATGATATCTCAATGGCAAACGAGCCGTGCGTGCGGTTAGAGCCAATTCCGTATCATCTGACACTCTTTGTTTGCACAGTAAACAGACTTCGAGCCAGTTTAAACAGCCTGGGTAAATATATTGTGGGTCAAATAATTATCAAACTGAATGCGCTAATAAAATACACGCATTGACGACGCCCACGCACACCGTTCGCAATAAATCCTCACTTAATTTAAACTTCAAAAATTAATTCACCAAAGAAGTTATATTTACGCATCACGAAATTCAATTTCCAATGGAAATTTTCAGCAAATACTATAAATAATTACAGATTTCGCATTTTCGAATTCTTTTAATTTCCATCTACATTTTTATAATAAAACAACTTCTTTAAATTGATTAAATCATAATCATTAATTTTCAAAATATGCATCAATGAAGTAGATCGTTTCCATTGAACTAAATTCATTTCAATTTGAACACATTCAAATTAAATTGCTTATAATTTTTTAATTACATTTCAGCAATATTTGCATTGAAAAAAAATATATGTTGTAATTTTTGGTAAAATCAGGTAATTTTAAACTTAAATCATATAATAAATGACTTAAATTATAAGGACTGATTTATTTTCATATATATACAGTGGAACCTCGCTTAATCCGTTCCAAAATCATGTAGAAAGCGCACAATTCGGGACTTCTTTTCTCATCGTCACTCGTTATGAGAAACGTGGCTCATTAAGCGAGTCATTTTTCTTACAATTTATTTTAAGCGAAATGCTCGTTTTGCGAGGTTCCACTGTATATTTAATAACAATATTAGTTTATAATCTTATTTTATGGTACTCTGCTATACAATTTTCTTTGCGTTACATCATAAAAATCTATACTAAAGTGACAAATATTACTTGAATGTAGATTTATACTCACTTGGTATTTCCAATAAAACAAATCAATTTTGTATACAAAATAAGTATTACATAAAACTACTAACAAATATTTAGGTCTGTTTCACGTCCGTTTCAAGTACTTATAAGTCGTCAGACGACAAAGTTTAACAGTAACTAATTAATTTCATGTACATTTTTTTCTCTCTTAGTCTTTCAAGGCTACCCTTCCAAAATAATGTTATCTAATCGAAAACAACGTTATCTCTTGTAACACGTCCAGATTACATAACGAAGAAAAGAGGGAGTCATGAATGGATTGCAACCATGGATTCCTAGAATTAGTGTAAACACAGTTTCAAAACTGCGAAGATTGTTATTGTTATACAACCATTAATTTATTTATTTTTTTTATTTCCATTGACTTTTACTATTTTCTTCATTTTCCGTCATTTCTCTTCGCTCTTCTGGGAATTGTTTCATTTGCGAATTTGGCTGCGGTCGGTGGTGGTGACGAGGGAGGCGGTTCTCGCGGTGGGGAAAGTTAATGCGGAACGCATATTTGCGGAGCTCTTCAGTTAGGCCCAGTGTCAACAGAATAACAGCCACTCCGCCTCCGGGCTTTGAGGGAGAGACAGCAAAAAGCAATTTAATAATGTACGTCGCTTTCACACACCCCTCGTCCCACTCAAACACGCATCCACGCCTCCGCAATGTCCTGAAAATATGAACAAATTCCTACTGAAACCTAAATATAATCAGGAAACTTGTACACTTGGTTCTCTTTTTATGCGTTCCACAGGAAAACGGATAAAAATAAATCGCACAAAAAAGGACTAGACACACGTATAAAAATAAAGGAAACGTTCCATAATTTTTTAAAACCGCATAAAACTAAATCAACGAGTTACAATATACCGAAAATCGCATAATAAAGGGTTTATTAAATTTCAGAAAAATAATTAGTCTTACTATATTCTTTCTGAAATGTTTATTCATAATTTTATAAAAACGTTAACAATCATAGACAAGTTTATTAAGTTTCAGAAAAATATAATCTTAACATATTCCTTCTAAATTTATACGGAAAAATTTTACAAAAAAAATACAGAAAATGTTTATGAAAGTTAATCTTTCTTCACATTTTTTTCTTTATAATTTCGTCGTTATATGAGAGTGTTCGGCATAATTTGCGAACTGGTTCGAAATCACTTTCATCACTAGAAGAGATAGTCAGCATATCAGATCTATGTCCTGAAGATAATGATTCTTCACAAGTAAAATTAGTCTCAACAATTTTTTCCCTTTGACAATATAATCAGTGATTAAACTTTGCTAATTCCTGATATGTAGCAATGCAATTCTGAAGTTCGCGTTGAAACTTGAATGTTCGTTCAGAATTATCATCTTTTTCCATGAAATTGTTTGTCAATTTGTGTCAAAATGGCCTAAAATAGTTATTTAAAAAAATTGCTTCTTGAATTAAAAACCGCATAACTTCAAAACCGCATATAAAGAATACGCATAAAAAGAGGACCGAGAGGACCAATCAAGAAAATAAATTTCTGTTTACTACAAGATTTAATTTAATATTTATAATTTATTTAATGATGTTAATTAACTTTAAATTCGTCGACTCGCCTAGCTGTAAATCTACTTATTTATTTCTATTTTTATCATCTACAAGTACATGAGTTTAATTAGTTTATTTTCCCATCGAACACTTGCATATTTACTTAGTTTAATTCTAAGGTATGCAATACCGTTACGGTGATTGGCGTTTGTATTTAATTTATATACAGTAAGATGATTATAATCCTTAGTGCACGCAAGAAATTTGAATTTCTAAAAAAAATAAATAAAAGAAATTAGTTTTTATATTCAATTCTGTGCACTTAATTTGATCGATTTTCTAATTAAAGCACGATAATATTTATCGACGAAAATAAAAAAATAAAAGAAGAAAAAAGATTCAGACTCAACACAGCCACCTCTGATGAAAGACAAGCGATGATTGCGATGCAAATCTGAAAGGTGCTCGCACCTTTGAACGAAGCAAATATTTATATGATTTTCAAAGTCTGGTTCATCGGAAAAGGGAATTGTAGTTAAGAAAGAAAAAAATCTTTTCTCGGTCTTTTGAAACCGCACGAACAAACAAAAAAAACATTCAGATTTCAAAATAAACGTGAAAATATTTACGCGTGTATTTTTTCTTCTTCGAGAAGTGTGTCCGTGAACTTGAGAATACTGAAAACAAAACAAAAACGAAAATCAGCTGTTTATAATGAGGAGCAAGGGAGACGATGTGCTTGCAAAGTTGTAAGAAAGTGAGAAAGAGTTACGTATATGTTCGATACGTAAATGTTGGTGTAAAAGAGAGATATTGCGTATGTGTACTATATAACTATGTAGTAGTAGTGCTCTTTATATATTTTTTTTAGACAAGTGGAAATCTCAACATTCCATCATCGGTCGCAGCGTGGTTCCTTCTGCTCCTCCTATTTATTTATTTATTTTATTATCGGAAATATTTATTTACTTATACAATGGGTTTTAAAACGAGGCTCACCACAATCCATCCACCACCGTCGGAACATCCATAACATCTTAAGATTTGCCCAACGGTCGAAAATTCTATTTAGTTTTTACATACACCGGATCCATAACTTCCCGGAGAAACGGACATGTTTATTAACGCTCACTCGGATCTTCTAACAAAAAAGCGACGGAGAGCGATTATCGCCGTAGATTTGTTGCACTCTTTACGGTATTTTCGTATTTGGATTTCGGTGCGTCTAATCTCCCAAACAAAACGTAATCTCGTTATTCGTTTCTTCTTTTGTTTAGGTTTCTTCAAAAAAAAAAAAAACGCGCTCACAAATTGCGTAATCGCGAAGAAAGATTGACCGATAAACTCTTCATTTTACATGACGCTAATCACTTCTTTTAATTCCTCTTTATTCTAAATACAGTGGAACCTCGCTTAACAAGTTTAATCCGTTCCAAAACTTCCGGATTTTTACTTTTATATTGAAATACTCGTATAGAGAAACATATTCAAAAATACACATAATATGTGTACACAAGTTTTGTAAATGATGTAGAAGGCGTTCAATCCGGGACTTCTCTTCTCATCGTCACTTGTTATGCGAAACGTCGCTTGTTAAACGAGTCATTTTTCTTACAATTCATTTTGCTCGTTAAACGAGGTTCCACTGTATTCTCTAATACAATCTCACATGTACACTTTTTCACCAATTTTAAATAAAACACATTTCTAATATATATTATTTTCTTAATATTCATTTTTTTTAAATTTTCATTTATTTATTCAGCAATTACAATAATTATCAATATTATTTCAATTATTAAATTAATTATTTAAAAAAGAAAGTAGTCTATTTACAATTGAATTGTAAAATCATCAAATATTTACGATTTACGATGTTTGCATTCTGCTTTTCATTTGTAGAACATCTCTTGTTTTCTTTATGAACTATGCGCGTTTAAGCAAAACAGAAGTTTATTTTATATATATAAAGATGTAAAGAAAAAGAGAAAACAAAAACACGCACTATTATGATGTTTGCTAAAAAGCCTTTGACGGAAGTTCCCCTACGCCCGAAACTATTTATTTTAGATGAAACGAATGAGAGGATTTTTGGGCTCATCAATCATACAGTGGAAACGCGAGGATACGGGACAAATGTTAAACTAAACTGATCATTAAACATTTCCCGATTTTGTTTTCCTTTCTACTGCTTACAAACAAAAACATCTAATTATGTAACTTAGTAGTTTCATCTGCTAGATCGGTGCATGTGAAACTCTGTTTTAGGGCTTCATAATTCGAGTGAAACAACTTTAAATGGTCTAAAATAGCGGTCGGGGAACTTTTTTAACCATTACCCCAAAATATTATTGCGTAAATCGATATTACCCCCCCCCATTCTGAAAAGAAAACAATCAATGTAAATTTTAAATAAATATTATTTATTGAATTAATTACATTTACATATTTATAAAAAAAAGTTACATGAAAATAGTAACAAGTAGTAATAGACAAACAAAATAAAATTCTTAAATTGGAACAAACAAAAATTAATTGAAAACTTTCCCCCTTCAGGTTTTGGAAAAATGAAGTTGCTTTATGTTTGATATAATTACTTCAAAATTGGGACTTTTTGATGTGAGAGCAATTTGAATACAGTCTTCGGCGTTTAATCGATTTCTGTTTTTCGTTTTTTATGTTCATTAGAGTGGA
>NW_017097409.1:2841-18052 GCF_001412225.1 Nicrophorus vespilloides | reverse complement strand
TTAGTAATTTCACATTTAAAAGGATTTACAACCCAATTCACAGTTTGTACATCAAGATCTGGAAAGTAGTCTGAGTTTGGTAAGATGAAATTAGAAAAATTTCCCTATTACCCAAAAAAAATCATTTTTACCCCATTTTGGGGTACCCCGGTTTTATGATCAAATATTTTTACTTATATTTTCAAATCTTTCACAGCACACAGTTTGACATACTCTGCACTAGATACTAATAAGTTGATCAATAACGAATAAGGAAATAGTATTAATAAACAATTGAATTTAAAATATGTTTGTATGTTGCTGCCTTCTCTTGTTATTTTTGTTGCTAATGCATTTGAAATCTGTTGTCGTTTGTCAAAAATGTTTCCGGTTTTGAGGAGGGGCGCATTCAGATGTTGACGATGATGATGATTATATCGAAAATCGTTAATTTCTTAAGCCGAAACAGAATGTTATTCTTATCCATCTAGAGTCTGTAATGCCCGCGAATGGAGGGGGTTTGAGCCGTGAGGAAGGGAGATAGGGTTTTTTGGAGCAAAGGAGCGTGAATTCCGAAGAAGTAGGTGGGGTCGGAACATCATCGCGCAGTCACTGCCCGCGGCCGAAAAATCTGCAACTCATGCAATTTTCATATTTTCACGTTCCACAAGCAAACGAAAAGGAAAATTGTTACAGTGGTGGGGTGCGTTCTCTCCCCTTTTTTTTCTACACTCTTCTTCTCTCTCTCTCTTTTTTTGTAACTGTTACTGTTTTTTCTTCCTCCTTTCTTCTTTCTTTCTTTTATTTGAGCCGAGGGGAAATAATTTATTTGTGGGTTGGAAGGCTGCTCTTTCCTGTGGAGAGTTTTGCAGGAGGGGAGGGTTTCGTAATAGTGAGAGATAAAGAGAGGGTGAGAGATGAAGCGAGATTGTATAAGAGTGTGAAAGAGAGATGAATTCTTGGACTCCTCGGGGTTGGGTTTTGCAGAAAACAGACACACACACTCGGCGCAATTCCCACAGCCCTCGGGATCCTTGCAGACGCGCCGCACCGTTTGTTACCAAGGCAACGTTTTTGGAGCATCGCCGCTATTTCGATTGTTTCCACCATTTTGGCCACCCCCTTCATCCCTTAAGTGTATGTAACAAAACTCGCAACCGTTGCGTTGCGAGTAACGATGATCATCATCATGATCATCGTCACGATCATCCTCGTCATAGCATAATAATAGCACGATCATCACACATATGACGCAGATGAAACCACGTTCGCTCCGAAACAATAACAAAACAATTTTCCGAATTAATTACATTTCTACCGTTGTACATTCCACCAAACACATACACGCATTCAACAAAACCTTGGTTACCGAGTAAAGCAAGGTGCACGTATTTCGGTCGGTTTTCTAATTAGCGTTTTAAATTGTAGAATAAATTACTTTACTTAATTTCCTAAAAGATACTCAACTATAGCGAACTTCATATATATTCATGACGAGAACCCGCCTCATCCACCAAAAAAATATGTTTTACAATTAGAACAATTAATAAACTGAAATATTTAAAATATAATTTACATATGTGCAAATTAAATTAACAATTGTTTTTCTCTCCATCTGCAGACATAAATATTTTAATAAAATATACAAATGCAATAATATTTCTACACCTTCATTCACAAACAAACGTTTCCCAAAAATGGATGATTCAGATTAAATCGGTAGTCTCAATAGAAAAATAAGATGCAAACGCGTTCGAGTTGATCTGTTTGTTCGGAAGTGGAGTGTCGATGGACGCATCGTCCCACGCATAACGGAAATTAACGGCGATAGTTAATAATTTTATTTTTTTTCGTAACGTTGGTTTAAAAATAGAAAATAGCCTGTTAGAGAAGCCAACGAAAACACGCAAACGCCCAAAATCCCTAGCATCTCTCTCTCTTTTTCTCCATTTCTACACACTACGTGTGTTTGTTGGCTGATGGATTTATGGTTGCACTTTAATTTGCTCACACAATGATCCCTACGTTGCGTAAGGTCAAGTATGTTTCCATAGGAATAGTGTACAACAAAAACAACAACAACAAAATAAAAATAAACGATAATAAACAAACAAAATGTATAATATATACACTCAGCACTTGATTTACACGGTAGATAAACGTGTAAACTGATTGTTTTAAACAAAAGTAAATAAAGTTCCGTGTAAAACAAAACCGTGTAAATGGAGGGATTGTGTGTGTGTAAGCACAATAAAATGAGATGCAATTTTGTTTAAGGATATTCTCAATTAGATATTTTCAATTTTCACTTATAAATAAAATTGAGTAAATCAAAAAAACATCAAATTGGACTTGTTAAACTACTTGTAACATTAAAAGTATGTAACTTCAATTGCTGTAATAAATGACTCATTGTAGTTTCTATAGCAATGATGTGGGTTGTCCCAATTAGATGAGCGTTAAGATAGGTCGCGTTTGTTTTAAATAAAACCGTTGGTGAGGATGGATGATGGTTGATGAGATGGATGGTGGTGGTTGGATGTAAGAAGAGTTCCTGTTCCTTTTCGAACAGGAAGAGCGACGCAACCAAAGAAAATAAACTCGGGCTCGGGGCCTATTTTGATTTTGCGGCGGGTGCCTTACGGATATCAAAATATTTTCTCAGTGGTTCCCTCCCGCTGACCGATATATTCTGTTTGGATTCGGAAGCGGCGGCGGCGGCTGCTGCAGTAGCGGAGGATGAGGTAAAGATGAAGAAGACAGCAGCAGCAGCAGCACACGCGAAAATTTGGAGCGGAAATTGTGTTTTCCTTTCTCGCTCGCGCATTTAGAAAATAGTTCGACATTCTCGTGCCGCCGCCGCTGCTGCTGTTGCAGCCGCAGACGAAGAAGAAACTCTTGTGGCTATAGAGTTTCTTGTCTCGGCTTTTGTGTATTTTGGCCGCGCGCCGAAGACTAGAATACCTTTAATAATACTGCAACTCCTCAATTTACACCTCGACGCTTCTCACGCACACCATTTATCTCCTCGGGTCGTGTCCGAGGGACCGTCTAGGCAACTATTTATAAAAATACGCCCACCAGAAAGAACAACCAAATACTATACATAACACCATTGTCTCTTTCCTTCTTCATCGCTCCCCAACTTCAATCCGATTCAAGCGCGTTTTCGAGCGTGGGCGAATTATACGACGAGACGCAGGAGAATATTCGCATTGCGTTCCTTCTTCTCTTTTTCAGTTGTTGTTTTGTTGTTTGGAACTTCTCAAACGCCGCTCAATCAACGCCCAGACGAATTTAGACTAAATTTCCCAGAGGCCAAGGAGCATCCAAACTTAAAATTACCTCATCTTTCACTGAAAACCACGAAACCTTGACTTTATTCTAACTTTTCACTTCAATTGTAAAAACATACTATTTTATTATTTCTCATTTATAAATAAAAAAAATCTATAAAATCTCATCTTAGCTTAGTTAGATAATATTATAATATTGTTTTGTCCTTGTAAATCTTTTTTTTTTTTACATAAGCGAGGTTATCAAAGTTTTGCAAGGGTGTAGTGTGCTGTGGAAGAGGTGGAACTGCGAAGCGGTATAATCTAAGTAAACCGTGGCGAGGATTGTAGAAATGAATCGGTGGATCCGGGGCGCGTTTGTTATGACAGCGAGTAAACCTCGAGATGGAGCTCTTAATTAATGGGTTTCTTTGTTTGGTTTGAAAATAGCGGACGTATTATTGGCAGCCGGAGGCGACGCAGAGGGCGTCCGGCCGGCAAAAGCACATCACCATCGCCCATCATCATCATCAACCACCCTCTCTCATCCACCACCACCCCCAACGCTCAAACACCCACCCACTCTATCCATCCATCCCTCTCACGCGCACCCATTCGTTCATTCCCTCTCTCCATCTCTCTGTCCGAGCTCCGCTCGCGGCTAATTATTAACCGAAATAATACCGGAACGTGAAAAAAAAAACTAGCTAGCGAAACAAAAAAAAAAGAGAAAACGAACCCCCCAAAAAAAAGGCAATTAAAAATTTCAAATTAAAATAATAATAATAAATTTAAATTGAACTTTTTCTCTCTCTCTCTCACTCGCAATTAATTCCAGTTTATTGTTTTAAAATTAAAACTCATCATGGGAATAATCGAAACATTTGATTCCATTCGAACGTTTTGCTCTGTTTGTTTAGATTAACCTGACACACTTGAAACAAACAAATGAACGGACACAACACGAATAATAACAAAAAAAAATTGCTATTAATATCTGCGACAAGAGATAATTACCTTGGTAACGAATCAATTGATTGGAATGTGTTTTTTTTGTTCAATTATTCTTATGAAATAGACGGAAATATAATTGTTTTATGTTTAAATTTGAAAATGGAAAGTAACGAAATTGGATTATTGTGTTGTATAAATTTAATAAATTTATAGTCCTCGTGATTTGTTGTTGTTTCGATGACATGCAACGAAATATTATTGGAATAATATAAATATATATAGAGAGAGGAATGGAAATGATTTTATAGTTCTATACTTAAAAAAAAACTAATTATTAGTAAAAATAATCTATTTAAAAGTATAAAGTGTTATTTTTTTTGTAATTGTTTTATGATTTATAATGTAATAAATGAAGATTCATAGATTTTTTTTTTTATTTTGTAGGCAAGTTTATTAAGAATGTTTTGTGTTTGAATCTGAACTATGTTACTGACCATCTTAACGTAGACTCGAGTAAATCTAGTGGCGTGAAGAAAGATAAAACGCGTAGTAAATGGAGTGCGAAATTTAATACAAACCGAAATATCATCGATACTATTAAGAAAGCGAATGAAAAAAAGGAAACAATAAAGGAGGAGATAATGATGTGCGGGTGTGAAGTGAAATCGTCTGCTTGTGTGTAAATGTATATGGAAATGAATAAATAAAAAAAATAACAGAATTATGCACAAAGAACAGTGAAAATATATGCGTTCAAGGGAATGGAAGAAGGGAAAAAATGAGCAAGAGGAGTGAGAGAGAGGCAGTGTTCAATTTGTTATTAAAATGAGTTAAAATTAGACCAAAGCGGAGCCAGTTTTTCTGTGAATCATTTTCTATGAACTGGGTGTGAAGAGATGTGACCGCACGGTCTGTATAAACAAGACCGAAGCCGGAGCTCTGGTTTGTATCCTCATCAGTTCTAAACATATTATTATACTTCTGCATGGCCACCTCTTTCACCCACCCGCACTAAATGAAACCCCTCCGATTTTTGCACAAACAATGCAAATATGCACATTCCGAGAATGGAAAATTGGAGCGGAAACGGAATGAGCTAATTTGTTGCGTTGGAAAATTGCATCGGATTTATCGCGTAAACAGACGCAGACGCTGATGCGATAATATTTACTGCGTTTCCTTCGAGATTTTCCCGATCAGCTCCTGTCCAACTTCTTCGCTGCAAATATAACAAATCGCATGAAAACGAATTAAGGATGATGGTGGTGCACGTTTTACGGTGATTCCGGGATGCGTCGTGCATCTACCTCGAAGAGCGCCGAATGTTTATAGAATTTTATGATTTGTTTTAAAAAGAGTAAGTGTGTAAAACCTCACACGATGCAGCGCGGTATTAAAAGTAAATTATATCCACTAATATTTACGCTACAGTTACAAATAAAATTTCGAGCCTTCCTTCATCCTCCTCCTATAATCGTCGTTTTCCACGGAATCCGTCAAACGACGCGCCGCAAAGCAGGAATCTTTTCCACGAAAAATTTGAAATTGTAATTCCGTTCCGGCTTCGTGTCATCACCGACTTCCGGAATGGTAAACGCGAGATTCGATGTGAACCAGTCAGTAAGTATAAGAGAAAGAGAGAGAGAGAGACTCGATCTCCCATAATATTCAGATAATGCAATGCATATTACGTAACGAAACCATAATATTATCCTTTCTTAAAACCCCTAAGCCTCCGCAATTTTATATTCAAATTCTATTGTTGTTTCTTCTTCATCTTCTCCTCTTCTGTGTCTCGTTTTCTTCACCTCTCGCTTCGCGGCTCACATAAATTTACCAATTTCACCAATACATTATAATCTGATATCAATCCAATGTAAATATTTACATACAAACATACATGGAACAATTACAAATTATTTAATATGATTAGGTAAGAAAGCATCGATCAATTTCAGTAAAAACTAACACGGAACATCGTTAAATCAGTATAAAAGTAGTATACGAAACTTATTGATTATTTTTAAGCCAAACAAATTTCGAGCTTCTAACGGCGATAATGCATACCTTACCTTAACACGGTTTATTATTCAACGCAATAATCGATATCGCTAAAAATACAGACACTGCATTCACAGTTTCCATCCTAAATAAAGATTACTTTTATTTCCCATGAAATAATAAACGCGGTTATCCGTTTTATTGTCCTACTTGTCTCTGAAAACCCTCGAGAAGTAAAGAAAAAATGAGAAAGCAATAAACCCTAATTTTCGCACATCCATAAAACTAAATCCATTAGATAACAATTGGACATCTTATAGTAATCTCAGTTTATTTAAAAAATTAGTATTTTTTTTCTAAAAATTGTAATATTTCATTTACGAAAGTATTCGAGGCATCGAATATTTAATATTTCTGTGTGAAATACCGCAATAGATCAATTGAAATAAATTTTGCGAATATTATGCGGAGCGAAATAAAAATAAACGGACTGTCTTTGGGGAGGCTTAAAATATTGGCGGATTTACGGTCTGCGTGTCCATAAATAATTTATTAATAGATAATTGGACGTGGCGTGTCGCTAAAATTCCAGCCGATATATTTGTTTATCGCCATTGTATTTATAGCGTTTAAAATATTTAAAATTTCGTTTGAAAAATCACGACCTGAAATAATATACAAGAAGAGAGGCGCCACTTCCAGAAGAGAAAAAAAAAAACAATAACGTGAGTTCTATTCTAGTTCTTTTGTTGTGATCTACAACATTAATTAACTAATTTATTATTGGATAATTTGATTTGTAATTTCATCTATGACGAAATTTACACAATAAAACGATTATTTTTAAGTTTTATTTATTAATTTATAATAAATTAAAGTCGTGTAAATCGAAGACCGTGTAAAATGAGTTATAGGTGTATGTTATCGAATCATTTATTGATTGCTAATTTAAATGTATGTAATTTTAAAATTATGTAAGAATCATAATAAATTTTATAAATATGGAAGACTTAAATTTAAACAAAATGGAGTACCAATTTTTTTTTAAACATAAGAAATCACGTTAAACCTGACATCTGTTGCTCGAAAACTAACCAATTTGATGTATCTTATTTAAGGTAGGCAACTTCAGTAACAGGGGCTATGGTCACTTATATCACGAGAATCTGATACGAAAGGTCATTGGTTCGATTCCCAAAAACCAATAAAAAAAATTGTGTTGGTTGTTAAAGCCGAAAGGGGTGGAAATAGGGCTGAAAGAGATTTATATCAATAAATAAATTGATATAATTTTTTTTAAAATAAAAAAAAAACTTGAGTAACAATTAAACAAATAGGTTGATTTTTTTTATTTTTATTACATTATTTATTAATTAAGCTATATTTGGTTAAATAAGTTATTTATTATCATTATGTGTAAACAATTATTAATATTATATATGAAATCTCCATCTCTGGGCAAAAATGTAGAAATAAAACTTTGGATATAATAGAAATGTGATAGGCAACTAAAATAACATTATTTAAAATTTGATTTTTAGACTAATTATATTATAAATATGAATATTAATAATAAATGTAATATCTTAGTTACTTGTCTTGATTAAGGATTAAAGATGTAAGGATTAAGGAAAAGAGTATTCATTAAATCTATGAATTCTGTATATAACTTCTTTTTCATACATCAAAGTCCTACAGTCTTACTTTGAAGGATAAGGATGAAAGGGTTGGTTTATTATATGACATTAGGGGTTGTATAAATAATAATATTAAAAAAGAGATTTATATCAATTTATTTATTGATATTAATCTCTTTCAGCCCTATTTCTACCCCTTTCGGGTTTAACAGGAACGACCTTTCGTATCAGATTTTTGAGATACAGGCGACCATAGCCACACGGGGGTTGTATAAAGATTTTCTTACATTTGAAATTCCAGACGCCATCTATGACTATGCTTATATAACCACTTGATTTAGATTTCTTTCATGAAGTTGATGGTTTTTGTGTGATTCTTCGCTTGAAGATGTCGCTGTCGTGCTGTTAGAGCGCATCAATTATTTGAATTATTATTAACTTTGAAAATGTTGTATTCAATTTGGACTATGAGCTGCGAAAATGTGCATCAAGTTGGAATTACATTTACGAGCATTTGGAATCGCGGTCGTCTCTTTTGAGGTCATTGGTTTGGCGGGTTTTAAATTAGGCACGAGGAGGGCACAGACAGTAAGTGTGTGTTATGTCAGCGGAGCAATAACGAAATCCCAAGAATCGTTCCCTTATTTATTTATGCAAGACGGATAAAGCGTGTATCCACGAAACCGACTCTTGCGGCGCCCAACAAGAATATACAATCGCACGCAACGTGCAGAGACACAAGAAGATTGAAAAAAGCGCAGAACATTTAACATTTTGGGCGCAGCAGTAAATGACGATTGTTGCGTCGTTTCGCGAAATGGAACGTCGCGTTTGATAATTGAACGTTTCGTTGGCGGCTCGTAAATGTTTCAATGCTACCCAATTGCTTTCCAGAATCAAAGAACATTGCTATTCACGGTTCTCGAACAGATGCTCGCATTGTTTTCTTTCCTCCCTTCACCGATTTTCCTCCCTCTTCATCTTTTCTTTCTTCATTTTTATATATATTTTTTTTTCTTGATTAATTAATCACTCTGGATCCCAACGCAGAGGATGAACGAGGAGGAAGGAGATGAGATAAATTCGGCGCAGCTTCTGTTTAACATTAGACCGGGTCTCATTAGACTTTAAATATTTAGACAATCAGTGACAAAACGATCCCCCCGTTACGTTACGAAATATGACAGTAATAAAGTAACGCCAGTTTGTTTACAATCCGTAGCAGGGGAAAAAAAAGAATAAGGCAAACACGCACACGGAGTTTGGAAGAGACAGACTTCGAAATTTCCGAGGCCTTCGCTGCTCCGAATTGTCTCGTCTCTCACCCACTTTGCTTTTTCCCTTATCGCATGTTTGTATCGTTTTAGTAGCCATCTCTTCACTTGTCTGCTAATAACTCAACAGAACCACCCGCAACAAACGCACCTGGTTTATATCCAAGATTAATTTATCGAAGCGACTCGAAAAAAAATTGTCGAGAAGGAGACGATCGTTTTTTTTTTCCGAACTGATTGTTGTTGCATGTGCGGTAATTAACTCTTCTCTTTAAGTTTAGAGTCGTTATTTACGAGCGGTGGAACACATCCAATCCACACCTTGGGAGGAATCCTCGCAAGCATCGTTGCTGCATTACTGCTTATCAATTCTCCGCAGGATCATAACTGTCGGACTTTGTTGATGGAAAAGCGGATTGCCTTGCGACGAACAAATGCCAGTTGTCCATCCATCCATCCACTCTGAGTGGGTTAAAGTCCTCCGTGCGCTCGCTACACGCTATATCGATTACTCGGCATATTTGCAGATGACGAAACTAATTAACATGCATATGGTAATTGAAAACCTTAATGCTTGCATCTCACATTTTAAGCGGTTAAATCAATCGCAGATATTATGCGCACTCATCCACAGAAAATAAGATAAAAAAACACACGTCAATTATTATGCATTTATAATTATATACTTAAACGTAAGTTAACTACTAGATGTATAATTTGGGATAAATGTTTGCTTATTCCTTTGGGTGCTAAATGTTTTGCGATAAGAAGAGTTTAAAGAGGATTGTTGAGGAAAGAAAAGAGAATATTCAATGGTGAGGACCATAAAGATATTTATGACGGGTTTTTGAATATCCGGGATTTAGTGTCCTTTCGGCATGTGTGCTGTTTTATTGGTGTGCTTCAGCAGCTAAAACCTGGAAAACAATAAAAACTGTATTTTCTGGTATTGAAGGAAGCACGCACACAAAAGGATCGAAAGCCGCACCCTTGCTATTCCTCATCCTCTTCCTCCTCGCTAACTCTTCATCTTCGTCTATTTCTCTGTCTCTAGGATGATGCAGATCTGGTGTGCTGTGTGTATGTGTGGCGGCGCTTGTAAACCACCCATGGAGCGACGATGGGCCGTCTGTTGTTGCTGAAAGCTGGCGCCGCATGGGTCAAGTGTCAAAACAAGGACTCGATCCGAGGGACAATCATTCGCCCTAATGGCATCCAAAGACAACAGGAAGAACGTGACCGCACTTTATTGTCGCAAATCCCAAATTTGTCTATTATGTATTATGTACAAGATAAACAGGGTGGTAACATTGTGCGCAAATCGTTTGTTTATTTTCAAACGCAACCCAAACAATTTTCATTTTTTTTTCTTGTAATTTTATTTTCATAGACCACCGAGATCAATTTGCTTAAACCCAACTAATTAGAAGTTAAATATGAATTATTTTTATCGAAATATTTTCTTAAACTTTTTTTGTTCTTATCAATTAATCTTTCATTACTTGTTAAAGTTTATTGACCAAAATAAAAAAATGTTTCTGATTAAGTCGATTGTAACAAAAAAATTGACTGCATTACTTCTTTCCTTTGAATATATACATATCATTTCTATGCTCATAAACCAATGGGATTCGTTGATTTTTGTTTTCTTCTAAAATTTTCGAAATATGAAATGGAATGTGAAATTTTTTCTGCGAATAATACTGAATTGGTTTTACCATTCAAACCATGCAGTTACGATTACAATTTGGTAATAATAGTGTCCGAATTTAGAAATTCTGGTTTCCAAAAGGTTACGATCCATTAAAACAGGGGGAGCACAATTTGGTTTCGATCGTAAAACGCGCACTAACTCTACTCGACTGGTGCAATGTGCATGTGCGGAGATGGGAGAGAAAAAGAAGAAACAAAACAAAAAAAAAATATATGGAAATTTTCTATCCGAACATCACACCCCGTTTCCTGGAGCATTTTATAGCCGTCTTGTTTTACATGGATCGCTTTAATTGCACCAGAAACGCGTCGCCGTTCTTCTTTAAACTTCCTAACTTTTTAACAGAAAGAATAATTCATTTTGGAATTATTTCTTTAAATTTGGTATTACGTAATAACAGAATAGTTTAGAACGTGGAAAAGGTTAGTTTTGTAGCAGAAATCGAATTATTTAGTTACTGGCCATACTGTATTACAATCTTAAGACGTTGATTGGTTATTGAAACATTTGCGTGTTCGCTTGCTGCTGGCACGTGTTTCTAATAAAACAATTCCAGGACGTGCTGCGATATTAAATAAATACAACGTTCTCAGCCGGACGATTTATACTTTTTTTTTTTGTTATTTATTTGTTCTGAGATGTTTGAGAGCGTGTAAATTGCGCAATTCGAAGTTGTAATTATTAGGGTAAGTCAAGATGCATGGAAGGCAAGATGTGAGCTGTAGTATTATCATTATTATTGTTGAAGGGAAAGAAGGAAAAAGGGTTTTCGTTCGAGGTCCGGGGTCTTTTGCCGGATGTTATAAATCAACCGATTTAGGATAGCAAAAAGTTCAGTTTCAGTGAAGACATTGTTTACATCCATCAGCAGACGTTTAGTAGTTTTATTTTACGCGGCGAGCCCCGAAAATAACGAAAACATTCATTGGATGCGAGAGCTTTGCTTCGTCCCCTCTCGTTCATCTTCTCTCTTTCTCTCACTCCCTCCAATTCTTTCTCTCTTTTCATCCTTTCCTATTCCTATTTCAGCGTTCCTTTTCTTTGTTCTCCTCTTCGAAATACGGAAAATAAACGCAAGGATAAATAAATTGGAGCAGAAATTTGGCGTGTTAAGGCATTTATTAATTGGCCGATGCACGAAAAGCGATTTATTTCGCTCTATTTTTGAGACAATTCTGTGTCTACGTGATTACAGCTCAGAAAATCAGTGCGGTTTTTCAACCGATGAATCATTATGTTGTTTTCGTATACACGCAAACCAATCTTGTGCTCATCCGGACCGGATATTTCCAATACGAACATTTCGAAGTCTAACGACTTCAATGTCAAAAATGTCGTAAACTTTCAAAAGTTTCCAAATACGATTCTTCTTTCCCTTTGTTTAGTAGTATTTCTGATAATCATAATTTGCAAATTTATTTGTTTTCTAAACATTCGATTTTTCAAATCAAAAATTACAAAATTAACTAATTAATAGTTAAATAATAATGGTTTATGTTTCAGAACTACTTCGTACCTTGAAGATTAAAGAAAAACACAACAGTTACTTGCATTTAATTAAAATATAAACTTTTTTTACAGCAAATATATTTGTTTTCAATTTTTAAGTTTAGCAAATTTAAGATTGAAATTAAATATGCATAAATATAGTTTATTAACTTGTCAAATAAAATTGGTAATGAATTCGCATATTTTGTCTAAATTATTTGATACAATCGATTGAAATAAAGTGAAATATGTATTCGAGATGAAGATTATTAGTGTATCGCGAAAATAATTTGCATAATTTGCAAATTTATTTCTTTTCTAAACATTCGATTTTCGCAATTGTATGGAATGAATGAAAAGAACGCGGAATGAAGCGTTCAAAAATGAATTTCGCTAATAGGAGTCGAAATAGTAAAAAGGCCCCTAACCTACGGCAACGAATAAGTTGTTAGCGCATCGAGTAAACATTTATTTCTGAATAAATATTTTACGATTATATACACCGACTCTGCCTATATTATTGTAAAGAGAGAGCGAGAGGAAACCCAAACAATTTATTGAAAGTTTGCTATGCACTTAACGCTCCGTATACAATCGAATTGCTTGGATAAAAGTGTGCGTGCACGTTATTTGCTTTAAATTTGAGAGTGATTTATATACACACACACCCAGCCAGTCAGACACTTTGCACACAAAAGCAAATAATCGCACCTTTTCCTCTTTGCTACCTGTGCTTCCGCACGCTTCACCAATCAGGTTGTAAGCTTCACGCAACAAGGTCAAAATCATGATTGGTCACTGACTGTAGTCTACCTGTAGTATCCCAGACCAAATTGCAACGCAAAATGAACGTTTCCTCGCAAATAACAGCATTGTTGTTATTGAAAGGTGCGAAACGAAATGGAGAAACAAATAGTTCGGTCTCATAACAAATTAGTAACGCGATTCCAAACAATCCAAACCCTTGTTTGATAAACATAGTCTGTAGATGTAAAACAAATATCTATTAATTTATTATTTAGAAATTAATATGTTAAATTGGAATTATGCTTGAAGAAGATTGAGATTATTTCTTTTTTACTTTTATTGTTGTTGGTGTTAGTTGATAAAAGGCAATGTAAACGCGGCGGTTACACGCCGTAGCACAAACGTTGTAAAACATCGGTCGCGTTTGTGTATTTGAATTTGGAAACGGCCGCTGCTGCTGCCGTTCGGGGTTTTCGAGGTTTCAGAGGTTTTGTTTTCGATGGAGGAAGAACGAAGGAAGAAGCAGTGTTTCTGTTTATTATTGCAAAGTCAGATGGGTCAGATGAGAAGGGCCGCGACATCTTGGGAGGTCTTCGCTCCGTCTCATGTCTTCGACGCTGTTTAAACTCGCCGAGATTAAAGCGCGGACTCCTCTTTCAAATAGCGTCTCCCCTTTCAGTCTTTTCAGTATTTCCAACCTCGTCGTTCGGTCGCATCTCCTTTCTTCATCGGACGCGACGTAAGCGCGAACGAGAGAGCGTCCCGACGCTGTTTGGTAAACTTTTAAACGTTTCTAATTGAGACCCCTTTGTGAAAAACTTCACGGAAATCTCTAACTAATTTGTTCGTTTGTTTGCTCTGCGCCTCCGATTCCCAAACAAAATTCCTCTTTACTTTTATATTCATTTCTCTGTCTTTCTCTCTCTCCTCATTCTGCTTTACTTTTTTCAACGCAGCATTAACACATACGCACACACACAGAGATACAAGCAGAACACGGAGAGAGCAAAAATATTAACGATTAAATTACTCTTTATTATCTCCACCATTAATTTTAAACACATACACACACACGCATACACACTAAAATTAAACGCACCACATGTTTTCATGTGATCACTACTACTTGTCTTTTTTTTTCCAGTACATTTTTTTTTACATTTCTCCACATTTTATGTAAAACTAACGATCTCACGTCTCCATACCATCATTATTATTATTATTTTTGGATTACTTCATCTAATTTTTGTTACTTGCTTCACATTTTATATAAATATAAAGTACATATGCCTCAATAAAAATGTACGAAATAGTAAATTTTAATTATATTAATTGATTTAATACGTATCAAATAATTGAAATCTTAATCGACGTCTACAAAACTGGAATCAATATAAAAATATGAATGAATTTGTAATAATTTTAATGAGTTTAAATAGGAATTGAATCTATTGTTAAATTTATAAACTATTTACAATTCGAAAGTTACCATATCTGTTCATATCTGTTATGCACTTATATAACGAACAAACAACAGTGAAGATTCTATGAAATCGTTGCTGATGAATCTTGATTTTCTTAAAAAGATACAATTGATACGTTGAGAACATTAATTTAAGAATTATATAAATTAAGTAATAAATTTTATGTTTATGTCAATGAAAATGTAAATAATACTGTTAAATTTCTTAAGATTTTGTTATGTTATTTTTTTTTTAATAAATAATAATTGTATTTCTTAGGTGGACAAGACTACTGGTAAATTCAATGAAGACACAGCCTATGATCTATTGGACATCTTACCTATTAAAGAAAGTATAAACAAGTGGAAATGTACAGGTGAAAATATGTTTTTTTACATAGTAATCTCATTGATTATAAACTTGAATCTTTGTTGATGTCTTTGTCCAAATTCCAAGGACAAATTTAGAGTAATTTTAATGAGTATAAATAGAAATTGAATAATACCAAAGAATCTATTGTTAAATTTATGAACTATTTCCAATTCAAAAGTTACCAGATCATATCTGTTATATAACGAACAAACAAGACTGAATATTCTATGAAATCGTTGCTGATGAATCTTGATTTTCTTAAAAAGATACAATTGATACGTTGAGAACATTAATTTAAGAATTATAT
>NW_017097409.1:0-2835 GCF_001412225.1 Nicrophorus vespilloides | reverse complement strand
GACTACTGGTAAATTCAATGAAGACACAGCCTATGATCTATTGGACATCTTACCTATTAAAGAAAGTATAAACAAGTGGAAATGTTCAGGTGAAAATATGTTTTTTTACATAGTAATCTCATTGATTATAAACTTGAATCTTTGTTGATGTCTTTGTTCTATGATTGTTGTTTTCTTAAGTTGAAAAGGGCAATTTCGATAATTTTTCGGTAAAAATTACAAAATGAACTAATTAATAGTTAAATAATAAGGGTTTATGTTTCAGAACTACTTTGTACCTTGAAGATTAAAGAAACAGTTACTTACATTTAATTAAAAAATAAACTTTTTTTTACAGCAAATATATTTGTTTTCAATTTTTAAGATTAGCAAATTTATGATTGAAATTAAATGTAAATAAATATAGTTTATTAATTTGTCAAATAAAATTGGTAATGAATTCGCATATTTTGTCTAAATTATTTGATATAATCGATTGAAATAAAGTAAAATATGTTTCCAAGTATTCGAGATGAAGATTATTGGTGTATCGCGAAAATGTCAGGAGTTTTGAGACAGCGCAGATGGTCGTAGAGTATTGAAGGTGAACGTGTTATTGGCGGGTTTTTTGGCACAAAAGAGATCTAATTTTAACAAAAAGAACGAAGGTAGCGACCGAAATGGCGTCGGCCGAAAGATGATTATTCAGAACGCCGCGCCGCTAAAAAAAGACGGGCAAAAGAGAGACAGGAGGAAAGCCGTAATGTTTTCTCGGTTTAAGTATAGATAGCAAGAATTTCCGTCTGGCAATTTTCCGTTCGCGCGCGTAAAAAAAAGTCGCTCTTCTCTCGCGGCAGCGCATTTGCTTCAACACCTTCGGCCTACACAAGCAGAAGAGAAGCAGATAGAAAGAGTGAGATGGAAATGAACATCCCCCGCTGGTTCTTATAAACAAATCGGGAAATATAGAAAGAGAGAGAGAGAGAAAGATGCACGAGGGAATCCGGGATTAAAATTAGATGCCATAGAAGTAAAGCAGACCTAATCCTAACCCTAATGATGATAATCGAATCCGGGATTCGGGAATGACGCATCCAGAATATGTAGAAACAAAAAAAATAACTGAACGTAAGAAAATAAAAATGAGAAGAGGAGAAATGTCGTTTCTTGGAACGATGCGTATGGCTGGACAGTCGTCCCCACCGCCGCTCCGGTTTCCGCCCACTTCAATGGCGTCCATGGCAACCATCTCCAAACGCCCTCCAAACCCGATCCGGTTCACTTCGGAAACAAAAACCAAAGCAAACAAACGAAACCAAATGAAGAAACAAATAAAAGAACAATTGAAAATTCGTTGCTCCGTTTGGGTCATCGGAATCGTCAGTGAAAACCGCCATTGCGGTATACCGAACCGGTTTACTCTTCTCTGCGGTTAGGCCACACCTCATGGGACGGACGGATGCGACTCGTACATTCAATAATCTTTCTGCTGTATCATCCCGATCGGAAAACCATGAAGTCATCTTCGAAGATGAGATTTAAGTACAGAATCGTATAGTTTCGCTTCCGTTTGTGGTCGGATTTATTTTCGCTGTTGGAACGTGTAAATAAATATTGGGTTCACGGAAATTTGTAAATATTTAAAGGAGATCCTGTAAACGCATTATTGATAGTACTCAACGAAATGTTCATTGCTCTTCGAAACAATCCACTCACTTAAAAATAACACAGGTTAACCAAAAAAAAATAAAGAACACGAACAAAGCTTGTCAAGAATTTGTGGTTTACTTTTTATGGATGTTTAATGTTTAAATTAAAGACTGACCTCTTAATATTATGACACATTACATAGCTACTAACTGAGTGTTTGTTTTTATCAATATACAAAGATTATCAAATACGATGTTCTTCCTGAGTAGAACTTATCTGAATTGCCTTAATAAATCATATTACAAGCTGACAAAAATTAGTGTAGGAATTAATTTGCTGTTTCTTAATTTCTAGACAACTTATTTATTGGGCCGCATAAGCATAGCACATACATAAAATAATTAAAATATAAAATATATAAAAAAAATATATGGAATGAAAAAGAATAATAAAATAATTAATACTGATAATAATGATGAAATAGAGTAGAAAAAAAAATAAATATAAATATAAATAAAATACCACATAATAATTACATCCCTTGTGATGTAATGCTTGGCGCCTGTATTCCACGTCGTGCTCGAGTTTCTCAAGGCGTTTGGCTTCCCGACCATTCGGCGCCTTCCTCTGCAATTTCGATGATATCTTCATCTCTCTGTGGCCATGGTAAGCCTTGTAGAGTCATTCGCCTCGCTGCGCTGCTTCTTCAGGTGGTGTGCAAAGGGCAGCGGAACCAGCAAGGTTGGATTGTGTCCTCTTCTTCGTCACAGGCACAATCCGATATCTCTGTTTGTCTGAATCGCTTTCGGTAGTGTCCGAATTTGCCATGCACCGTGAGGTAGCTCTACCTTCTTCTTCTGCCATTCCGCGATAGACGGGATAAATTCTCTGCTCCATTTATAGACAACGCACAACAGTAAATAAACAACTTTTACAACTTGCTATAATTAACTTACTATACTAACTATCATTAAACAATAAACAAAAACTAATAACAGTACTTTTATATATTTACGGTGAGATTTTACCAATTTACTAAATCTTAATGGCATTATTTCAATTAAATTACAAAATTTCTATTTAAATTATTTTTTATTACTAGTTATTGCTAATAGGTGTGACTGGTGTGATTCATTTTAAAATGTATTTCAGTAAATGAAATTAATTTTTCTTTATATAAATTTAGATAAAAAAAAACGTAAAGAT
>NW_017097408.1:4764-6242 GCF_001412225.1 Nicrophorus vespilloides | reverse complement strand
TAATCCTGTCACTTACACACAGGCAATTAACCTGTAAACAAAAACAAATTTTGACGTTTGTAATCTGTCAAATTGGTAGTGATTAATTAATCCTGTCACTTCACAGACAATTAACCTCTAAACAAAAACAAATTTTGACGTTTGTAATCTGTCAAATTGGTAATGATTAATTAATCCTGTCACTTTCACAGACAATTAACCTCTAAACAAAAATAAATTTTGACGTTTGTACTGTCAAATTGGTAGTGATTAATTAATCCTATCACTTTCACAGACAATTAACCTCTAAACAAAAACAAATTTTGACGTTTGTAATCTGTCAAATTGGTAGTGATTAATTAATCCTGTCAGTTTCACAGACAATTAACATCTAAACAAAAACAAATTTTGACGTTTGTAATCTGTCAAATGTGTTTTATAATTGTATAAGTTATAATTATAGAAAATATTGAGTGTACGAAATAATCGACAAGACTAATCATCCAATGATAAATCGCAAATAGCAAATTGATAAATCGAACTGTATTATTACTTCTTGATTAAACAAAAATAAAGGATCAAACCGAAAAATTCGTAGAATTTGACAGATTAAAAACGTCAAAATTTGTTTTTTTTTGAGGTTAATTGTCACTTGGTGGATGGAAAGTCACTTATATTTATAACTTACAATTGGCAGAAAAAAAATTGTATGAAATGTTAATAGTGACGTTTTTCATTTTATAATTTGAGCTTAAAAAAAAGCTTAATTGTTGAAATTTTCTTATTACGTCCAAGTATTTATTTGTAATTTATTTAAAGTTCTTGAGTTATTGCTAAACTTTATACAAGTGAGACTAATTTGTGATTAACAATAATTAAATTGGTAGTGATTATTTAATCCTGTCACTTACACACAGGCAATTAACCTGTAAACAAAAACCAATTTTGACGTTTGTAATCTGTCAAATTGGTAGTGATTAATTAATCCTGTCAC
The DNA here is from genome assembly GCF_001412225.1 of Nicrophorus vespilloides. Classification (NCBI taxonomy): domain Eukaryota; kingdom Metazoa; phylum Arthropoda; class Insecta; order Coleoptera; family Silphidae; genus Nicrophorus; species Nicrophorus vespilloides. The sequence goes on along the minus strand of NW_017097408.1, from coordinate 5,269 downwards.
TTTCACAGACAATTAACCTCTAAACAAAAACAAATTTTGACGTTTGTAATCTGTCAAATGAGTTTAATAATTGTATAAGTTATAATTATAGAAAATATTGAGTGTAATTATTTAAAATTGTTAAAATAAAAGTTTTTTTTCTTTAATTTTTAAGAAATATTGTTGTTATTGTTATATAAATTTTTTGTTATATAAAAAAATAAGTGCGAGTTTGAAGGGAAAGTGAAGTCTGACCCCACCAGACAGGGTTCAAATAAGTTTATGTAATCTGTAAAGCGGGCACTGATAGAATGCAGTTTAGAGAGTTGCGAGTTCGCTCTTTCCATTCGAGTTTTTTTTTCTCTTTACGTTTTTTCTTTTTGCTACGGCCCCCAATGCATTCCTTTATTGGCGGTGTGATGTGGCATGGATAGAAGTTCGAAGAGGAGAAGGAGTATGAGAAGTTTGCAGTGGGAGAATATCAATTTAAAGTTGTAATTTGATAACCGGGGAGTAGTGAGCAGCA
>NW_017097408.1:701-4745 GCF_001412225.1 Nicrophorus vespilloides | reverse complement strand
GCAGCAGTTCACGTCCGTCAATATCAGAAGCCTGCCTGTATTTTCCGACGTTGGTTTATCTTCAGTTTGGGATGTGCCATCACACACAGATGCATAAGCGTGTGTTAAGTTTCACGTGTGTCTGGTTAGGACCCAGAGACGCCTCTTCCTAGTACCGTCGTGGCCCTTAATATTCCCTCCAGTTCGCTCTCCTTCTCTCATACACGCACATAGACATCTACTCTCTCTATCTCTCCTAGGGCTTAATTAAATCCCGAACCTTGCGGATTTCAGTTTTGCGTTTGATCTGGAAGGTTCGTTGGAATTGGGATGGAGAAAGTGTAGTGTTGGGATGAGGGATGAGCGAGAAGGGCGGGAGATGAGGTTTTATTTGCTGGGGAAATTGGATAAATGTGTAAGTGCATTGCGCTGTATTGGTCATCGGGGCCGCGTCGAAATAGACTAAGGGGGTAATTGTAATGTAATGTTATAGCTGGGGAAATCAATCAGATTGCCTAAGGAAATGCGGGGAGGGTGAAAAACGGATGCGCACGTGACGCAACCGTTTCTTCTTCCACTTTTACCAGAGAACGCAGGGGTTAACTTTTCATAAAGTTGCAAATACAATAGAGTCCACACACTCATACATGTATATGTATATATATATATACTTAAACTCATACACAAAGCAGAGGACGAAGGAATACATTTGTTAAATTGTTGGCGGCGTAAAAGACAAAGGCCATGAAAGTTTTATTCGGCACTCGGGCGATGGAAGCCTATAAAACGCTCGTCTCTGAGCGAAGTGGAGGATGAACTAACAAAATAAAAAACAAAATAGAAATAAACTTTCTCGCCTTTTCCTTTTCCAAGCGTTTCGCATCGCTCCTCAAACGTCAGCAAAAATTTCTGTGAGTTTCAAAGTGTCGCTCACAAATGTAAACTGATTCGCATAATATAAAAAAATAATAAATCTAGTTCCTCGCGACAGCACAGATGGCGCCAACATCGATATTCAATTTACCTTATAATGAACGCAATTACATAAGTATTTAAATAATTAAATTCTTCAGTTTCAAAGTGTCTTGTAAGTATAAACTGATTTTCATGATAAAAAAAAGTCAAGATGAATATTCAATTTAGTGTATAATAAACACAATTAGAAAAGCATATAAATGTATTTTTTTTAGTTTCAAAGTGTCTCTAGCAAATGTAAACTGATTCGCATAATTAAAAAATCTAGTTCCTTGCGACAGCACAGATGGCGCTAAGATCAATATTCAATTTACCATATAATAAACGCAATTACATAAGTATTTAAATAATTAAATTCTTCAGTTTCAAAGTGTCTTGTAAGTGTGAACTGATTTCCATAATAAAATATCTAGTTACTATTGATATCATAGATGACGCTAAGATGAATATTCAATTTAGTATATAATAAACATAATTAGAAAAGCTTATAATTGTTATTTTTTGAGTTTCAAAGTGTCTCTAGCAAATGTAAATTGATTCACATAATTAAAAAATCTAGTTTCTCGCTACAGCACAGATGGCGCTAACATCAATATTCAATTTACCATATAATAAACGCAATTACATAAGTATTTAAATAATTAAATTCTTCAGTTTCAAAGTGTCTTGTAAATGTAAACTGATTTCCATGATAAAAAAAATCTAGTTACTATTGATTAATTTACTATGTAATAAACACTATTAGAAAATCATATAATTGTTTTTTTTAGTTTCAAAGTGTCTCTAGCAAATGTAAACTGATTCCCCATAATAAAAAAAATGTAGTTCATCATGACAAAACAGATGGCGCCAACATCAATATTCAATTTACCATATAATAAACGCAATTACATAAGCATTTAAATAATTAACTTCTTCAGTTTCAAAGAGTCTCTAGCAAATGTAAACTGATTCCCCGTAATAAAAAAAAATGTAGTTCATCATGACAAAACAGATGGCTCCAACATCAAATATTCAATTTACGATATAATAAACGCAATTACATAAGTATTTAAATAATTAAATTCTTCGGTTTCAAAGTGTCACGTAAATGTAAACTGAATTCCATGATTTAAAATTTTTTTAGTTACTATTGATAACATAGATGACGTCAAGATGCATATTCAATTTATTGTATAAAAAACACAATTAGAAAAATATATAATTGTTTGTTTTTTTTTTAGTTTCAAAGTGTCTTTAGCAAATGTAAACTAATTCGCATAATAAAAAAAAAATGTAGTTCATGATGACAAAACAGATGGCGCCAATATCAATATTCAATTTACCATATAATAAACGCAATTACATAAGCATTTAAATAATTAAATTCTTGAGTTTCAAAGTGTCTCGTAATTGTAAACTGATTTCCATAATTAAAAAATCTAGTTACTATTTATAACATAGATGACGCCAAGATGAATATTCAATTAAGTGTATAATAAACATAATTAGAAAAGCTTATAATTGTTTTTTTTTTGAGTTTTAAAGTGTCTCTAGCAAATGTAAACTGATTCCCCATAATAAAAAAAAATGTAGTTCGTCATGACAAAACAGATGGCGCCAACATCAATATTCAATTTACTATACAATAGACACATTTAAGTTATTTGAATCTTCTAAATACTGATAATTGAAAGAATTAAAACCTATTTTCTTTTCCTTCTTCCAATTTAAGCGTTTTTTAACTTTAAACTATCGCAAAGATTATCACTTACAAATTTAAGCTAATTTCTTATGAGAATGAATATTAAATTTATTATGTAATATACATAATTTACTATATAATAAGTAAGATATTTAAATTATTTACAAATTCTAAATACTAATAATTCGCAAAATTTAAACGTTTTCTATATGACATAAAGGATGTCATTCTGTCAATGAAAAATGTACTTAAAATCTATTTCCTGTTGATAACATAGATGGCGCCAGTAAATATATACAAAATTATTAAAGCAATTCAATTATTTCTATAATCTAAATGCAGATATGTGACAAATATCAAAATTAATTTGCTTCATTTCGAAGCGATGAAAATTTAATCGATTGCACTCAACAAAATACATTATTTACGAAATATATTATATTATTCCATTTATCATGACAATTGCGAGAATACGGTTTTGTCTTCCTATTTGAATTATGAATCAATTTTAAATGAAATAATCTAAATTTATACTTTATTAATAAAAAGAATATTCCGATTTCTTTCTTAATTAAATAATGCGTGTAATAAATAAACGTTTTTACATATTTCGAGAAAAGTTGGCTGTGGAAATGACAAGTGACATTTTTAATTGAAATTTGTTATTAATTATAGAACGTTTATTTATGAATCAATATTAAAGGAAATAATCTAAATTTATTGTATTAATTAGTAAAATATACATTTGTTTTCTTCTATTAAATAATACGTGTAATAAATACAAGTTTTTACACATTTTGAGAAAGGTTGGCTGTGGAAATGACAAGTAACATTTTTAATTATATTTGTCATTAATTATTGAACGTTTATTTATGAATCAATTTTAAAGGAAATAATCTAAATCTAGATTGTATTAATTAGTAAAATATTCATTTTTTTCGTTTATTAAATAATACGTGTAATAAATAGACGTTTTTTACACATTTCAATTTGAAATTTGTCATAAAAAAGTGTTACTCAATTATTTTCTTTTGTTTTTAAACTTTCTAATTGAAACAATTTTAATATAACAATAATTTAGTTAATCTTTGCAATTATAACAAAAATTATAAAATGAAATTTATAAAATAATTTTTTACTAATTTTTATAAATTATTCTAATTAATTTTTACAATTATCAATGAAATAAAATAATCTAATTATATAAATGGTAATTACTATTAATTTAAATTAAATTTAATGAAAATATATAATTTCATAAAATTATTTTTTTTTAATCAACTTTTGTTTTGTGATAAATTAGCAAAAACATAATGATATGCTATAATTATTTAAAAGTCTAATTAATCCGTTTATAATTGGATTACATAGAGAATGAACAGTTTACATAACAAATTAAATGTAAT
>NW_017097408.1:0-695 GCF_001412225.1 Nicrophorus vespilloides | reverse complement strand
TATTATATCGAAAATCAAATTTGTCATAAAAGAAACGTTACCATTTCGTTTTTAAATAATTCAGTTACGAAACTATATAAATATATATTTTGTTCATCAGTGTTTTACTCAATAGTTCTAATTATAGATGAAATATAAAATTCGTAAAAGTTTTTGAAAAATATACATCAATTTTAATTTTATTTATGCTTGTTTTTAACTAGATGGTTATGAAATCTTGTTAATATTGAGTTGTATTTGTTTGAGAAGTAGTATTTGTCAAGTACTTATTTATTATATCGAAAATCAAATTTGTCATAAAAGAAACGTTACCACTTCGTTTTTAAATAATTCAGTTACGAAACTATATAAATATACATTTTCTTCATCAATGTTTTACTCAATAGTTCTAGTTATAGATGAAATATAAAATTCGTAAAAGTTTTTGAAAAATATACGTAAATTTTAATTTTATTGATGCTTGTTTTTAACTCGATGGTTATGAAATCTTGTTAATATTGAGTTGTATTTGTTTGAGAAGTAGTACTTGTCAAGTACTTATTTATTATATCGAAAATCAAATTTGTCATAAAAGAAACGTTACCATTTCGTTTTTAAACAATTCAGTTACGAAACTATATAAATATACATTTTCTTCATTAGTTTTTTACTCAATAGTTCTAATTATAGATGAAATATAAAATTCGTAAAAGTTT
>NW_017097407.1:0-72612 GCF_001412225.1 Nicrophorus vespilloides | reverse complement strand
TAACGAGGTTTCGAGCTCAGAAATAATGGACGATAGAAGAGTTACCAGTGGTAACTCAGAACCTTTGCAATGTAATGAGGTTTCTAGTTCAGGAACACCGGATGATTAAGAGGACAATTAGAATAACGAAATGGAGTAAGTATAAGTTTTCCCGAGCATCTATGTCTTGCTCAAAAGTCAACAAGTAAGTATTGACTAGTGGATAATAGGGATAACAGGAATTTAGAAGCAGAGTTGGCGTACAATTAATCAAGTTTCATGATTAGTCAATATATTGCGTTGATTGGTGAAGTGAACTATAATTAATTGCAGAAAATTGTGTGTAGAAAAGAATTTAAAATAAAATAAATACTATATAACCAAAAATATGTAATTTTTCTTTTTATAGTTGTCCTAATATCATAATCTTATTTTTGTGCTTGTTTTGTTGCTAGAATTATATTTTCAGATATTATGCCCAGAACAAATATAAATGTATTTAGTGTTGTAGGGTAGGTACACATATTCTTTACATTCGATAATACGTATGTAATTATTTACGACCATTAATCAGTGGTTTCCAAACTTGATGTTACTACGTCTCTCTTAAAATATTTAATCATTTGGCGCCTTCCCCCCCGTACATTTAATAAAATAGATAAAACTTTAGCAGTCATTTGTAAAATTGCTCTTTGTGACTAATATTCGCGCCAATATTCTGCAAATACAGAATATATATTCCAAAAAAAAATGCTATTTCGTGAATTATCGAAGGAAAAGTTCTATGACCACTGCAATTAATTTGTAAAAAAATTTTTCCAGAAAATAATATATAATAATATATTATTTAAGCTCCAAACGAGTTTACTATAAGATGATCTCATATAATTACTTGTTAATTATTTAATTGATTATAGTGTATTCGACCGGTGGCAATCGATATCCCGACAGTATCAAAACCCTGATAACCATAGTCCCGACAATATATTTTATTATTTGATATAGTTTTATTCATAATAAACCTTAACAAAATATAATATAAATAAATTTTCAGACGGAAAGACTTAGGACAATAGTCAACCGGGATTTTGATACTTTCGGGATTTCGAATGTCGGGTTTTTGATTGTCGAGATTTCGATATACCAGTCTATACTTAAACAAGTATTTACAATTAATATGCATGTACTTATGCTTCATGTAATACTACTGTCTATTGATATTAATGCAAATATTTATACTTGAAAAGTTTATGAGATGGACTTTACCTATCACCATGTGGACAAGTATGTTCTACTAATCGGAACCACCAATAATCTACACTGTTTGAAACCGTACTAATTGAAGACTTTAAAACTGCATGTATAAAAAATAATGTTTTGTACTAATTGTTTATTTTGTTCAATTAAAACCGCACTGACTGAAACAGTACTATGTCAGTTATTGCTTTATTTGAATAAATTACCAATTACACATACTTGGAAGTTTACTTGGAAAATATAAAATAAACAAGAAAAAGTTAACGTATTCTGTTTTTATTTATCGTTTCCTTAAAATGCAGGAAACCAAACTAATAAAAAAACCCTTTAGATAATCTCCTCTTCCTGTACATATATATTTTTTTTGGTGTGTTCACTTCATCTCCTCTTCCTCGGCCAGGTAATTTGTACCGACGAATAATTAATTGTTGCGCCTGTGTATATCAATTTTATTGGTGTGGGGGTTAATTGGTTCTCATTGAGGAAAAACGGTTCACGCTCAAGAAGTTCCCATTATTTAGTGTCCGGACCATTATTACTCTCATGTTAAACGTTGCACTGCCCATTAAATTAACAGCAGTGCATACATATATATACACATGAACTGACATTGAGAAGACATGGAGGGAAAAAATCCACGTACAGGTAAAGAAGATTCGAGAAATTTTTTGATTGATGAACCGACAGCAACGTAAAAAGCAGCCAGCATCTTTTCCAATTTCACCAATATCCGGTCGCTTTATACACAGAAGTCGCTCAATTATCAAGGCGAAGAAAAAAAAGACGAAACAACAAGGAGGAAGATGATGGATACAATACAAAAAAAATACACATAAAAAAATATGTTCCTGTGAGAATCCTTCGCTTGTGCAAGAAGTTATTGTGTACAGATTATTCCTTTTTCTGTTCGAACCAACTTTTCAGTAAGATTCGGTGGTCTTTATGGTCACGCAATGCGAAGGAGCTGCAAGCCGCAGAAACGCTAACGATATCCGCCGCCTTTCTTCCTCCGTATTAAAAGGACCACCCGACAGACATATTGTTGGACTATTGTATTAGATTATTGCGGTTTCTCTTTATTTCATTACGAAACTACCAAAACAACGGGAAACTACCGTTTGCTGCCGCTCAATTTGCGGTCCATGGGACAGGGTTGGATGGTCTTTATGGGTTTCTCTTGCCTAGTTAAATTTGGTCTATCGAGAGGAATCACAGAAAGCCCCCACACGCAGCATCACCACAGATTCCATATAATTAGCCAAAATTGTCATTTTTTCTCTGTGTAAATACGGCGTTTCCTCGTATTTATTTAATGCATGAACGGACGTTGACTAATTTCGAACGTCAAAACACGTGGATAGATCGTTCGGTAATAACGTCGTGCACTTCCAATTTAAACGCCTGTGTTTTGATCGTTCCCTGTTGTTTTCCAATTATTACAAACGAAAATCATACGTCTCTCACGAAATATGGTCAGATTATACAAAAACAATAATTTGCGTCGTTCTGATCATTTGCTCAAGACTTACTCAGCACGAGTCTTGCAATTAAAATAATAATTTGTGTTGCAACAGTTGCATTACAATAATAAAAAATATCGAAAAACTGGCTAAAATACCATAGTCTTAACCAGTGATTCTCAAAATGTGGGTCGAGTAAAATATTTTGGGGGTCGCAAAAATTTAATGACTGGTTGTTTCATTCTTCGGGAGGTCGCAGAAAGTTTATATTTTTGTGTATTCTTCATCAGAAATAATTAAAATTAAATATAATGGATAATGTAATCAAATTTATGACTAAATGTATTATCTGCATTTGTTATAAACAAAGTACTAGATACAAAAGTGTAGAGAACAATCTTCTATTAACAATAGATAATAAGCCTCGTTTTCCAAAAAAATAACATTTTTTTTTGGGAAAATATGCAAAAAATTATGTTACACTCACAGTCCGCTATAGCAAATCAGAAATAAAAATCGGGTACATGTACAATTATTTTAATATAAAGAACATATATAAACTAAACTCAAAATTTTAACTAGTTTGTATTCCCGGAATTCTCGAGAAATTAATTTCTTGGTAACAATAAAAACAATCGCAACGAAATTAACAATTAACTTCATAACCCTTTCGTACTTCAATATAAAACCAGATTAAGTTTATCATCTTTTTTTTATAATTATTCATAAAAAAAATTAATGATAATCAATAAAATATTAATCCTATAACGAATATTAGAAAATTAAACTATGCTAAAATAAATAATTATTCTGTATAAAACAAAATGTATTGTTTTTAAATACTTAAAATTTATCGGCTCTAATTTGGACTATTGATCGTAATATGTCTATCTTTTCATTATTATCATTTACTGTAATTTGTGTAAAGAAAGTTAATGTTCTTTTACATAAATTGTAAATTGACATTTTTTTTACTCTAGGTCCAAAATAACTTGACAATATATCACAGTTAGTTACTTCTGTACAATTTAGTTAAATATGATTTCTTGTTACTTGAGCACAGGAAAATTAGTGTCAAAATTGCCATTTCTATAAATAATCTTTATACATTCAATATTACAATAATAAAAATATCTATGGAGTTATTGAATAACTGTTACGTAGTAAAATATTCGATATGGAAGTAGAAAAATCATGTTTCTGAACAATGGTGTTTAGATGATATAAATGAACACTTATTTTTTTCTTGAAAATCTAAACTTTATGAAAATATTTGAGGTGTTTAATATAATTGGACCATCCTGATTGACTCTTTGTATTTAGTTGTATTTTATTATTGATGATTTTTTTTTTTCATAAAAAAAAACCGTATGTTTTCCAAATAAATCATTTTTCACATACAACACAAATGTTAGTTCTTTGCCGACGGAAGCAAGTAAATCTGTTTTTTAGATAAATGCAACATTAAAATTGAATGGGGCATTTGGAAATTGTATGGTATCCCGTTGCAAATCCAGCCGAGAGAACCTATAGAATATCAACAACAATTAAACCTGCTGGAAATGCACGAGCTCCCGGAATTAATTTCAAAAAGAACGAAAGAAAGAGAAAAAATCTAATTCCAATTTCGTATGATTTTTTTTTGTGAGCGAGCGAATGTGAGTTTCAGTGTGTGTGTGTGCGGCGGCGGTAGTTTGTCTGAATGTAATCAATTTGGAAACTGCTCGCGGACAAAGCAGAGGAAATGTGTCTTTGCAACAATGGGAAAAGGTCGAAATTGAAACGCTTTTGTTGGCGCGGATAAAAATGTTCTTACAAATGAAGCCCCCCCTTGGACGGGGTGGAGGATAATAATAAAAAAAAAATATACAAACGAATGTGATTCTTTCGCGGCGGGGATGATGATGATGATTTTTTTTGTTTCCTCTTCGTCTCTCTCTCTCTTTTTCGTTCGATATTTTCTTTATTTCTGGTAGTTCTTTATTTCTCTTTGCCTGGTCAAACAATGATGGTTCTTGTAATTGATGACCGGGGGTCAAATCGGGAGCCGCGACGGCCAATGGCGGCGGTCGGCCTCGCAAAATGTTTCACCAGGGAAGCCAATTAGCGGGAGGACTTTTCGAACACATGACGGTGGCCACCTGTGCGGCACGCGCGCACCCGCAGCGGTCGGTCGGACGAAGATGGTCGGTGAGGGGGGTTGCGCGGGGATGGACATGGGGCAGATCGAACGGGGGGCACAGGTGGCAGGCGTGCCAACACCACCGCCACCACCACCACCCTCGATGGCTCTCGACATCCTAGCATCGACATCACCATCATCTGGAACTGGGTCACTCGTTAAAAACCCTCATTGTCAACCCCCTCAAGATAAACACTCGTGCACTTCTTTAATCTCTTCGCCTGCTGCTGCTGCTCTCCTCCGAAACTTTCAGTTTACTACCAAGTATTCGATACGTGCACACTTCGAAAGACAGACGATACAGTTTAAAGTCATCTCATAAGTACAGTCACTTGAAAAAAACAATAATTTAACAAAATGATAAGTGTCAAAAAATATATTGTACAATAATAATTCTGTAGATTCCGGGAAGTTCAAACTATTCTTTTTATTAATAAAGCAACATCTGCCCAAATAGTCTGAAACTAACAACTTATAAAAAGTAACGAATAAAAATATTTCTTCGTTTTATACAAACTATAGACTAGAAAATGTAATTGTATTTATATCATATTGTTATATTGTCATCTGTCCATATAGTCAGAAACCAACAACTTATAAAAATTAACGAATAAAAATATTTCTTCTTGTATTGAAGTTATACATTTAATATATAAGTTTATTAAAGCCATAATAAAATTTTATATCCACTACAATTAATTTACTATATTTAGATCTAAATCATCTCAAATTATAAATTATAAAATGTCCACTCAGGTCTCAGTTAACGTATATATACAAAGTTTTGTACGTTGAGGGAATATACGTTAATCGGACAATAAATTATCATTTAAATTCACGAATTTATTTTTTTTGTAATACATATAGGTAATACTGATAGACACTGAAATGATAATATAAATTGTCTCATCGTTCACTTGAACATACATTCTGTGCGGTTTCGACCAATCCAAATTCACTCTGAAAATTTCAAAATTAAAATTGATTGAGCAAAATAAAAATAAATTCACAAAATGTTTCCTTTTTATGTTGTTTCTTAATTAGTACGGTTTCAAACAGTCCGAGATATTGGCGCACTATGCGAGGTATTGTTGAATTTTGAAATAGTAGTTATGATTTTAAATTTATATCGATTATTTCACTAACATAATTGTACGTTTGTATGAACATTTGTAAATTTGTTCAGTCATAGGACCGTAAATTAATGGATTTTACAAATCAACATATAAAATTGAATATAATCTATATTCCTAAATCTTAACTTCATTAAATTATACATATGTTGAAGAAAATTGCATTCGTAATTGTTTACATGGAAAATGTATATTATATTTAAAGAAATATTAATATGAAATATTAAAGTTAATTTATTGTCATTACAAGAATAAACAAAAAATTTAATTTATTTAACACGATTATTGTATAATCAGTAATTTCGTATTAAACGGTCTACTGCGTTTTCTTCTCCTTGTATAAGAATAATGTTAATTTTAAGTTGATTCACATCAGAATAGACAAAGTGTATACTTACATAAAGCATTTAATAATGTTATTGTAAATGGTTGTGGTTAAAAAAATTGTCTTCGTTTTATACAAACTATAGACTAGAAAATGTAATTGTATTTATATTAGTACTTGTGTATTCATTTTCGTACATATTTCAGAAGAATCATTACGCAATTTCCATAATATTTGACCTTATGATCTCACTGTCACAATACGGTTTCGCATATAATGCAATAGCCCTTCTATAACACTGTTTCCTTATATTGTTATTTTTATATAATTTAACTTCATTTACTTTAGAACTTTGGAAAGATACTTTAGAATCTAATGTTTGGATGAGATGCATTGATACATGTACGTTGATTGCATTGGTAGTAGAAAATATGAATAAAGAATGAATTGACAATTCAATTTGAATGATGTGAAAAGGAAATTGATTATTTACCCAAAAATATACTTAAAAATCTATTTGCATTTCTTATAACGCGGTTTCTATATAACGCGATACGAATTAATCTGATTTGTACTATTTATGAGTTTCTTATAACGTGGTTTCAATATAACGCGCTACAAATTAATCTGATTTATATTAATTATGACTGTCTTATAACGCGGTACAAATTAATCTGATTTGTACTAATTTCTTATAACGCGGTTTCTATATAATGCGGTACGAATTAATGTGATTAGTGTGTACTAATTAAGAGTTTCTTATAATGCGGTTTTCGTATTATGCGGTACCACTTAACCGCGTTATAGAAGGGTTGATTATATTTTATCGGTGATAAAATTTTGTAAACATTTCATTCAAAATCGACTCTAAGAGTAATTTTGAATGAAATGTTTTCAAGTTTTTTTTGTGTTGACTAAAAATGCATAATATTATATAAGGTTTGTAGGTTTTGGTTGGCGGTGCGTTAAAAATTAAAAATTATATGTCATGTTTAGAAGATTTTCGGTCGGCCACACGCAAAGGTTTGCTCCCTCGCAAATTAGCAAATTTGTTTGTTTGCTCACCGCATTCGTTTGTTTTTCTCTGCCTCGTGTCTCCTGCTGCTCCTCCTCCTTCTTCTCATAGTTTTTCAATCCATCCATCCAGTTCCTTCCTTTCGGCTCTCCACAAAGATGAATAACGACCGTGCGCTTCCATTTAACAAATTACCTGTAATCCCAATCAGGATTGGAACAACGCCGGTGCTGTGAGCGTGCAGCCACCCATAGTGAGACCGGACACGGAGAGGAAACAGGACTTTTGAAACGGACCGCGGCCCCCGTTGACAGCTCTAATCATGTACTTAGTCGCTAAGGTTACCTGCTAGTTAACGCGATGACCGGCACAATGACCAAAACGGAACCGCCCATCCCGGTCATCTCCAGATGAATATCTAAAAGCATTGCCCGAAAGAAGAGTAGAATGGGCCGCCAGACGCCACCACGTACAAATGATCCTGACACCAGGAAAATTCTGGATTGTGTGGTCTCTCGCCGACTCCAGGCGCCATTCTATATAAACCGAAAAAAAAATAACATGAATAACAATTTATTACAGTCATTCCGAATATAAAACTTCATATTTTCATCCATTAATTTACCAGTACAACATTTTATAATTGGACATAGCAATAAACATTTTTTTTGCAGTTAATCAAAACTAACAAATATTTGTAAATTGTTATATCCTTCATTTTATACAGTACTTTCTTTAAACGTTTTCGCATTTTGCACGGTTTTTTGCATATTTTTCGATTTACACGTTTTTCTCAGGATCTACGGTGTAAATTGGGGGATTAACGCTGTTTCTATATAATACCATTTAATTACATTAACAACAATTTTTGAAAGATATATTACAATTTAAGGTTTAGAAGTAGAGGAATTAATGGCAATTAAATGATACAACCAAGAAATTGTCAATCAAATAATGGATTATAAATTATAACGCGATACGATTTAATCTGATTTGTTGTAATTCTGTGGAATCTCAAGTTTCAAACGTAATTTGAATCCAAAAACCGGATTGTTGGAAAACCGAGGTTCTCCTATAGATACTTTATAGTATAACGTAGCTAATCTATAGAATAACTAGGTAAAGTAGTAGTAGTAGGTAACAACTTTTATACAAACGTAAATTACTAGTAACCAAATTACATAACTCTTTAACATACATTTTATATCACAACTAAAACATTCCTTTTTGATATAATAAATAGAATAGCTTTCAATTTAATTAGTGTTTTCTAATAATAAATTGTTAATTTGTCAATTATAATTGTATATATTTAGTTGTGTATAATTTAATGAACTTTTCAATTTTAAAATTAATCGAAATTATTGACCAATCTGACAAAGTTTAGTTATGTATGAATGTATGAATAATTATAAATATTATTTAATTAAATACGTATTATTTTCATAGAGTTTAGTCACTATAAGCTAGTATGAAAATTTAAAAATTAAATTAGAATTATTATAAAAATTATTTAGTTCAACCAGAAGATTTTTTTCCAATAGAAAATCAAGTACATTTTTATATTAAATCGAAGCATTTCCGCCCTAATATTAAAATTTATTTCTATATCTTAAAAATTATAATATAAAGTATTTCACAAATAATTGTCTAAATATTATATTATATAACTAGAACATCACTATACTCTTGTTATCATACGCAAATTATAACTGGAAGTCTTATTACATATAGTTTTGCTTGGAAAAAAACGCAGAAAATAAATAATAATATCTTGCATAAACTTATATAATAATATTTTTTTTGTGAGAGTAAGAAAATTACAGAGGGAATTTGGAAACCGCAAGAGATATTGGCTAAAACACTAATGATAACCCGTCTCATAACAATTATCGTTTCAAATCGTAGATGATGGTTCCGCCTTCGGGTAGGTGGAATGAGAAAAATATGAAGTATTAATTTGACGGGTTCAACCTTCGATCGGAAATAATATCTTCTGATCTCTCGGAAGGCCTTAGTTTTTACAAACGATTCCTAGAATTTAAATCACGAAAGTATGTTTAGTTTTCGTATAAATATTGAATAAAACAAATTTAATAATTTATATCCAAGTAATATTTACATGAAAATTCTACTTTTAAATTATGCACAACAATACCTCGCAAAGTCCGGTTTCAAAGATTGTCGCAACCGCAATTTCAAAATAAACTAAATTTTAAAGTAGCAAAATAAATTATATAACAAAACTTTTTTTATACATAAATTATCATTTTTTCCTTTATACTATTTCAAAGTTCTCGATTAGTCCGGTTTCAAACAGTGCGGGATATTGTCGGTACCGAAATTACAAAATAAACTAAAATTTAATGTAAACTTTTTTATACATAAATTATCATTTTTTCTCTATACAGTTTCAAAGTTCTCAATTAGTCCGGTTTCAAACAGTGCAATATATTGTCGGAACCGCAATTGCAAAATAAAGTAAATTTTAATTGAGCAAAATAAATTGTAAAACAATTTTACACAAAACCATCATTTTTTTTCCTCTATATAGTTTCATAGTCCTCGATTAGTCCGGTTTTAATGAAATATGTATTGAGTAAAAGTATCCAATCATGAGAAAAAAAAAATTACAATATTAGACTGAACATTCATCCAACCAATTAATTTTTGTTACAAAGTGTACGATTTTTTTCCCAGAAGAATTCGATGACAGAAAAAAAATTTATCTGTGAACATGCAGGCAATATAGGTTAAAATCTGAGAAACCTTTAATAATTTTCCGCTCGAACGAAGTTTGGAACTCTCGCACTGTACTCCTTATGTTACGCAACACGTTCAGTTTCATTAAGTCCACTTGACACCATAAACCATGTGGTATTCAACAGAAGTTACGAAAATCGTTTAATTTAAAAAAACATTATTATTCTTTATATTCTCACCGTGCATATTACAAAATCTTCTTGCAAAATAGTTTAAAAAAAAGAAGCAAATTGAAGTTGAACAAGACGAGATTTTTACATTGTAATTATGTATTTGTTGTGTCATTCATAAAACGTAAAATTAAAAATTTCTAAAGTTTCTAAGATGAAAATTGAATTAACTTGAAGATTATTACGACTTAAAAATTGAACTTTATTCAAGTTTTCATCAACAATCAAAATTGTGTTATTTTATAGTAATTTTAAAGTACCTGACAATAAAATTTTAATCTAATTTAAACTAATAAAATTTATAAAAATCCTAAATAAATATTGAATTATAAGATAGTAGATCAATACCTCACATAGTGCGGCTTCAATCGGTATGTTTTTACTATAGTACGGTTTAAAAATTAAAAAACAAATAAAATTTTAATTGAGAAAATAAATGCTTAAAAATATTAGCTTTTTCTACTTTAAACACATGTATATTGTATATATTTAGTTCTTTCATTAATCTGGTTTCAGTCCGTGATATTGGTAGAACCCGTACTATGCGAGGATTTAATCAAATAGTTAATGTTAAGGTAAATATGTAATAGATCAATGAAGTTGTGTTCATTTTCAAAGAGATCAATGACTCAGATTGTCTCCAAAATAAGCGTTCTTCAAAGTCTGCAGACAGTAGGAGACGCCCAAATCTTTATAATAGGATTAAATTCCAGCGTCGGCAATCCTTTTCTTGTAAAAGTAATTTTTGGTCAAGATGTTATCGACATTTGCTAAAATCGCATTTAACAGGTATATACACCAATACAAGATACGCGACGCGTGAAAATTTTAAAATACAATATTTAGAATAATCCTAACTTACCTTTAACCAGATTTGTCTCCTTTCTTATTCTTTATATTGGGCAAAGTAATTGCCGATTTTCTTATACAAATGAAACATCTTCTTTTTATATAATTATTAAACTTTATTCAATAATCTATTTTCCATTTTGATCCATCTTTCCGTCAACTTTATTATCCCACGCTCATAGAACGTGTTGTCTTTATAAACCTGTACTAGCTGTAATTTCACAATTTTTTTAACCATATAAACTGTGATTCATTTTGTTAAAAGCTGCAAAACTAAGATTTATTTGATTTGTCTTATTTTACAATGATTGTATGCATAAAGAAGATTTCATTAATTGATTGTGAATAAATTGTTTATGGATTAATTCTCAAATGATCAATAAATTCGTATTTGTTTGTGTTACAAGCAATAAATGTATTATTAAAAAAAATCTAACATTTTAATTAAATAAACATGCGAAATACTTGTTCAATTCAAGTTCAAATAGATGTTAATTCAAATTCTCTGAAATATCTTATAATATTTATATATATTGTAAAATGGTAAAGTTGACAACGCTGAAAACAACACTCCACCGTACAACGATGTCTCCTGAATTGCAGAGGGAACGGATCGAGCTGTGAAGAAAGACGGTTGAGGTCTCCAGTAGAAGAGATTTATTTATATATAAATCCGGTCAAGGAGCCCGGTAGAAGAGAAGTTTGCTGATCTGAGGAAGCAGAAGTTGGAGTTCTTCCTCTCCAGAAAAGGAAGTGGCGCCCTTTCGTCACGTTTCTTTTCAATCGTTTGTTAATATTGATTATCAATTATATAAATTGATCATGAACTTATTGTAATATATATTTACAACACGAATTAAATAAATTACAGGCTTCGAACAGTCCGGATTCACAATAGTCCTGGTTGAAAATTAATTGTTTTTTATGTTTAATTTAACTAAAATGATCTTTTTTAGGGTTTTTTTTTATTTTTTTAATATTAATTATATATGTAAATTTATTATAAACTTAGTACAATATTAACTTGCATAACACGAACTAAATAGAGTACAGCAATACCTCATATAGTCCAGCTTTGATTAGAATGGATTCACTATAATTCAGTTAAAAAATATATTATTTTCTCATATTGAAATAAATGAAATTTTTCTTAATTACTTTAATGATGAGACTGAAATCGATTAATTTAACGTATTTATAATACTTTCAAAAATAATAACATTAGATAATAATGAATTAATTCATTGTTGACAGGTTTAAATTTCAAACAAGTTTGTAAATAATGCTCCATTTTCAAATTGGTTCACTAAAAATAAAGTGGATGCGTCACATTTAAATCTGAGGATTTGTAAAATTGCGCATTAACCTTTTCGGGGAAATCGGGTTAGTCAATTAAGGACGAGTTATTGCACGGAGCTAAGTGGCAACTCCTTTTAATCCCTACAAGAGATGCTTAATGCGCGGCGAAAGTCTTTTAATCCTCGGTAATGCGTCCGAAAGATTCGAGAAAAAAAATTACGCGACCGTTGAAAATGAGAAAGTAAGAGAGAGAAAGAGAGACGTCGATTCGGTTCCGTTTCCGGTAAGTCGATAGGTGGGTGACAGGTGCATGAACTGGCGCGTGGCTCGAAGCGCATCTTCTATTAGTACCACTCGAATACCTTCGGGTTTTCCCCCTCGCACACTTTACATACAAGAGAACCTTTAACATCGGTTCAACCAAGGCATGTGCCCAACTCACACACATACACACATAGCGCAACGCCACATAACAGCAGACAAAAAAAGGATGTATAGCCTCCCCCGAATGGTGTATAATGGTACAAACATCACCGACAGACGGAATGAAATGTAGTTGTGGACACACAATACAAAAAAACAGATTCTTCTTAGATCTGTATATAATTAATATACACGCGTATACAAGTTATTTTTTTGTTGTTAATGTCGAACACTTTTTTTTTTTGGGGTAAAACTTCATCCTGTTAAGTTGAAAAAATTGTAATCCGTTGAAACTGAAGCTAATAAATCAACTATTGATAATTACCAGATTGTTTTCAATTGCTACAAATTTTATTTGATACTTAATTATGAATTGATAGGCATGAAATGAAAAAATAAAAGAAAATCACAGCAGATTTTAGGATAGATATATTTATAGGCAAATATAACATAATAACTTAACAAATTTACAGCTAAACTAACATTAATTTAAGCTTATTTAAGAAATACAATTAATGAGTTACAAAACGCAATCTACATCCATTTTTGATCAGATGTGCCTCAATTAATAATATTCTCTAAATACTTTTTAATTGCGATAAATGAATTTCATATTTAATAATGAAAACAGATAAACGTTAATTATAAAGCATCAAATTTGAAAGAAATGGGGCATATATAAACTTGTTTCAACTTCAAATGAAAACCTGTTAATAATCAATCAATCTATTATTATCTAAATTATTTATGTAAATAAGATAAGTATGTACGTATTTTAAGAAATCGATTATTATTTATTTCTTATCAATCTAAATAAGAAAATGTTATATAACTTCAAAACAAGAAATATTTAATTGTGTGCTATTAACTAACTACAATATATAGAACTATGTAAATCCGGACTAATCGAGGTACTAAATATAAAAAAAAAAACGCACAAATAGGGACTTGATCTTACAAAAGGGAAAAAAGTATGTTTAAAAAATAACTTTGTGCATATTCTTTTAGTGTACTTTGTAATTTTCATACCCAACTATAGATCAAAGCCAGACAATGCGAGGTATTGCTGTAATCTGTTTGGTTAAATATTGATAGTTACATTTATTGTTAAAAGTTCGAAAGTGATATTTTTACTCCCATAAATTATCAGTGTTTAAACTGTGTAGAACTTAGAAAATAAAGTACTAAAGTTATTGGTATATAATTTTGCAAAGTGTTTTAACTGCTTGGTTAAATAAAGTTAAATAATAATTCAAAAACCAACTACTTATTTAAAAATTTAATTGAAAAATGAATTAAAAATAATATCTAAATCATATTTTCATAGAAACATATAAATAATTAATTGTTGGTCAATAGACTTTTGTACCGATAAAAATATTTTTTTTTATTAAATCATTCGAAATATCTTCAATATATTTGCTATTATAAAAAAGTGGAAATTATAATTAGAAAACAAAGTTTTTTTTTTAATCTAAAAATATTGGGCTTTTTTGGAATGTAATAACTGAAATTTCGATATAAATATATTTGGTGATCATAAGAAAATTGAAAATATCTTGGAGAAAACATATAAAATTATAAATTCCATTTCAAAATTATTATGAATGTTAAAACTATTATTAGAAAACAACGTTTTGTTTTTTAAGAACAGTACAAATTTTAAAATGTAAGCGTTTTTAATGAATCTTTGATAAAATAAAATGTAAAAATTAATTGATTATAATTATTATTAAGTAATTTATAAAATCCATCATTTTTTTTAATTCAAATTTATAAATGTTTTAACCGTTTGAAATCATTAAAAAATAAATGTAATTTTAGAATTATATTGATTGATTAATAAATACATTTCAAAAACTTTGATCTAAACTATAACTACTTTTAAATAAAATCAAATGAGAGTGAAATTTTAGTAAGTAAAAATTCCCATGAAGAAAATTCTTTATGTACAATATAAGAGTATTTAATTGTTATTACAAAGTTTCACAACGATTACGACTACATTTCTAAAGAAAAATTGTTAAAAAAAAGGTCACACAAAAGGAAGGAATTGAGGACCTGAAAAGTCTCACAGTGGCCGCACGAAATTGGTCTCTCTTTAGAAACCGGCAACTAAAAAAAGCACGAACCGTTTAATACGAATTGTTCTGGATGATTATCAATACTTATATTAATAATATTATAAATAATACCTTCCAGGCTGAAATACCGGATAGTTTAGTGTACTATTGATACACTTTTCTCTTATATATTTGAAGAATGGAATACATTTTCCTTATTTCTTTTTCATATATAGTTTATGTAATTATTAATAAAACGTTTGAATATAAACTTATACTTAGCAAAAAGAAAATTTTATAGCAAAATGTTTGTTTATCCTTATACAAAATTTGAAATATAATTATTCAAAATGTAAAAGCTTTTTTTCGTTATTTCAATTATTAGTTTTAAAATGATTATACAAAACTTTTTTAGAAATAATTAAAGTTATTTGTACCGATTATTTGTATAAGTACAATCATTTCACTTAGATAATAATTGTATACAGCAGTACAGTTAGTACGGATTAGTCCAGTATCCATTATAGTTTGAAATATTACTTAATGTTACTTGAATTGAATTAGAAATGGTATAATTATCAAAATACGCCCATATTCATGCTAAAATATGATCAAATATCCGGGTTTAACGTTCGATTACGAAAGATTACGAAGTCCAATGTTGGAAATTAGTACCATCTCAGGTATTACACAAATCACAGGAAATTGATGGGTTACTAAACGTATAATTGAATCGGGCTATATAAAACTATTATTATTATTTTTTTTTGCGAGCGTGTTGGTTATAACAAAAAAAATACAAAGAAGTTTACTATTTCTTTGTGCGAAAATAATATCTAATATATCTTTATCCGGGTTAATAATAAATATTGGTTTTCTTTCTTTTTGGATTGAAGAGGAAGACAAAAAGAGCGTTGAGGATGAAGTGGCACACGGTCGGAGCTGTTTCTTCTTCAGGATGATGGTACAGCATACCCACATCACAATGCCTGCGATCTCCGCCCACTCTGATGCTCTGCAAAAAAAAAAGGAATAGGAAGAAGTAGAAGAACGGAGGGCCTCCCCCCAGAGTGCATAATAGTATCGCAATCCCCGTCTTTGAAAGCCATCAATTACTTAAAAGGCTTTAAATACGCACACGGAATCCGATCACTGTTATTAAAATACACAGAGAGAAGACAACTTTGCAGCAGCGTTGGCTAAATGCCGGCCATCGTCTAATTCCACCGGCTCACCCCCCGTCTCTCGCACTTTTTTCATCTTATTCCTTTTCATTCCTCATAATAATATAACTGACACTAAATGAATAGATGTCCAGGTCTTAGATGGCTCTAATGAGCGGGGAGGAATATCGCTCGTCATTTCTCTTATTAGTACCACAAAACGGGTGGGCTGGATTTTATTAAATATTATATTATTAAATCGGCCGAACGCTGACAGGAAAAATTGGATATCTTTTATGGCTGTCGAATTTTACCCCTACCATTCTATTGTTCTTATTGCTTCCATAAAAAAAATGAACACATTAACATCATTATATGTATATAATACAAAATTTGCTACTCAATTGATTCAGAACTACCACTCAAATCCAAAAGCCAAAACTGTTACTTAATCAACAAGTGCACTACACTTATTGCTTTCATAATTAACCCATTATACAATCAACTTACTAAACAAAACTACTATTCAATTGATTCAGAAATCGTTAAAAGAATGGTAAGATTTCAAAACTTACATCTCGAGGTTATCCATAATCAATATGCAATACAAAATTAATATTCAATATTCAATGGGTTCAGAAATACTTATAAGAATTGTATGATTTAAAAAAAAATCAATGGATCCATATTTTTACCTCATTAAAGATCGATACAGAAATCACTCAAATTCAAAAACTGTTACTTAATCAACAAGTATATTACACTTATATCAGATTTTTATCTAATTGTTTTCATAAATAACTCATTATATAATCAACATACCATACAAAACTATATTCAAATGATTCAGAAATATTTAAAAGAATGATGAGATTTTATGTATATTTTAAAATCTCAAAGTTATTGATCTATAATTTTACCAATTTCTGACTCATTACAGATCGCGAGGTTTCCTCAATTTTCTGAATCTTACATCACTTTTTTTATTTAGTAACACATATACAGAAGTGTATACGTACATATTGCTATATGTTCATGGATCAAAACAGAAATAAGTAAATCACTTTTGCCGAATGTGCGAAAAAATGTATTCCTTCGGAATTCTTAAAAGTAAATTTATTTTCTTTAATGCATCTATGAATTACTCATTACAACATGTATATGATGTTTTCAATAATTCTTAATTGTGCAGTGTACAATCAAAATACTAAACGAAACTACTAGTCCTAAACAGTTGTAACAATTGTGACGCATCAAAAAATACTTTCTAAGTTCATCGATGAAATCATAATTTTGTCTAATTCTGCCTCATTACAGATCGACATGTTTTTAAGAAATCAATATTTGTTACGTAATTAATAATTACAATACTATTTTGTCAACATAGACATTTCATTTTTTGATATTGCTATTTTTTATCCATAAATATTTAGTTTTATATAAGATACAAAATTTTATTACTTACATCTTAAGATTACCAATTTAATTGAATTCCAAGATAACCATAATTAATCTTTCTACTCAAAGTATTCAACAGCACAAATCTATAAACGATTTAGAAACATATTCAATCACTTTAGTCCAAAAGTGAATTAAATGTTATGAAATCAACACCTGCATTTTATAAATAATTTCAAGAATGACATGCGTCAAAACAGATTTATTTGATGGATTGACGTCAAGAAAAAAATCAACTATATTTTCTCCCAAATAGAAAAAAAAAGTTTTTCCTTGTTTTATGCTAAGTTCATTGCTATGAATGGATTTATACAGTTTATCTCTAATAATTTGATTGTACTGAAACCAAGCATACATTTTTGATTTAAAAGATTCAAATTTGATTAATATTAATTAAAGCCCAGTATTTTTGTTCCTATTTTTTTCACCGTTCAAATATAAAATAAATTGTTATATTTAAAAAAAAAATATATTTCTGTATTAAATTTTTTTAAATTAAATAATTACTTATATAAAACTAATTTACATTGCAATAATGTTTAGTATTATAATATTAAATCAGATTATCCTAAAAAAAATAACAAAATTAAACATTTCTTAAGAATAATTTTCAAACCATTCACATAGGAAGTTGACTAAAATCAAGACTCACTTTAAATCAGCAAATTTCCGTTCCAACATCCAAATCGATTTCACGCCCGGTTTCCGTTTCCCATCGGATTTCTGCACAATCTACCAGCTTTATTGTACAGCATTTTTTTTGTAAATCTTCATCTCCTATGTGTGATTTTTCGTATCCTCATCCATTTCCTATAAGCAATCAGTTCCTTCCTCAACGACTATTTTATAGTCGATAGATTTTTTTTTGCTCAGTTTTTGCTGAGTTTCCTTTCGCCAAAAGGAAGCGGCGAATCGAAGTGCATAGAAGCAGACTCTTTCGGTGTGTATAATATTTTTTTCTGGTCCATCGCGCATCTCTCGCCTTCCTAAATTTAGAACCATTGAGTAACCTAATTTTGAAAACGGATATATAACGCGCTTCTTGTATATATAAATACGTGTGTAAAAAGTGTACAGCGTTTCCAGAGTGTAACTATTTTCGGAATTCAAATGCAATCGCTCTTTTCTTTTAATGGTACGAAACCATAAACGCACTTTTCTTTTTTTTTTAAGTTATTATACGTTTTATCGGGGTACTCCATTTTTTAAACAAACTTTGGTTTAGATTTTCAATCATATTTTAAGTTACTGATTATGCATTGATTTCAGACACCTCAAAAACCTAAATTAAGTAAATTTTATATCAAAAAAAATTGTAAAATGTAAGCAAATGATAATATTTTTTTATTAGACTTGTCAAAAATTAATTGTAATCAAAATTATAAGAATTGTATTGCATTTCTATTCGATCACATCTTTTACATTTAGAAAACTTAAGAAAAAGTATTCTTATACAACTTCACCGATATTGAGCAACGTTGGGAGCTGGTAATACAAAATATGCAACTGTAAATACGTAGAATATTTTGGAAAACATTTCTCGTTTTCCCGGGATAAAATCGAACTATTTCCCTCAAAACATTGTGAAAATAAGGCCGCTTGTTACAAAATTGTAATACAAAATTCCTTATACACATATGTATTTATCTAATGTATGTATTGTTTTTGACTATTGTGTAAAAATTAAAAAAAAATAATTTAATAATTTTTATGGATTTTTTTTCAATATTTGATAGTTTATTTATTCAAATTTTAACAATCACATTCATTATAATGTACATGTTTAAAAGTAAATTTAATTTAAAATTTCCTGGGTGTAAAAAAAAACCAGTAAAAGTTACCCTTTATAATACATACAAATAAATAGAATTTGCTCAATTTTAGATCAAACCATTTTCTATATTTAAGTGCAAACGAATACATCTTTTCTTTTTAATTTAAATATATTTTTACTCATGAGTTTATACGTACTTATTGCTACATGTTCATGGCTCAAAACAGAAATATCACTTATTCCGCATGTGTGAAAAAAAAATTATTCCTTCGATTGGATTGAAATGTAAATTTATTTTCTTTTTACTTTGACTCTAGTTAAAAAGCAATGCGTGTATGAATTATTCATTAGATTATGTATATGATGTTTTCAATAATTCTTAATAGTGCAATTTTTTAATACGACTATCATTTACGTCCATATTCCAGGGATTCAGATAAATTAAATCCGTTCATTCAGTACATATATAACATAAATTACAATTACAAAGTACATGGCGTAAATTAATCCAATTGTAATGATAATAACTTAATCATTCGAATGTGATTAAATTATTTATTAACATGAATTTGTGATTATGTTTTTTTTTCTGTAAATACATAAATACATCATTTATTTTAAATAGGAATTGTTTTTTTATTGAAATGTAGATATTTCTTATAAATCAAAATCTTTGGTATTCAAACCTTGTTTCTTCAGTTAAATATATTTAAACTTTTAAATATTATTACGTTTCATCAAATATAAATCAAATATGCATGATTCTTTGAAGATTTACAAATGTGTTTAGAAATTATTGTTTTTTCATATGATAATAACTTGAACCAGTTCTATGATTTAAAAATAAAAGAATCTATCATCTTTTATATAATACCTCATAACATATTTTTGTCTCAAGTTATTATAAAATTACATACGTAATGATAAATAAAATAGGTATTGACTAAATTAATAGAAAATTATTTAAACATAAATAACAATTAAAGTCCTATCCAATTCCACAACACAAACTAAATAATATCTTGAATCCTTTTTTACTTATCATTTATATTATATTATACAAACTGATAAATCAAAGTATTTCCAAAAAGATTATAATCAAAAGATGATACAAGTATTTTAGTATGAATAAAAATTGAATAATCTTTTACAAAAATAAATAACGCATTTCATTAATAAACTGTTAAAAGTTACTTACTACAACAACTAAAGTAACACATTTAGTTGTTCAGAATTTTGAATATTTATTTAAAAAATATATTTACTTGTACATAATTTTGATTATATTATATAATATTTTGTTATATATTTGATTTTTCAATCAAGATATTTCTATGTGATTGTTTTGATGTAAACAAACAATTTTCTTGAAAATAATTGATTGTAAATGTTGTTTCTATTATGTATTAAGATAATTTGATATTATAAAGTGTATTGCAATTTATTTATTAATAATTATATAATTTTATTAAATAAATATTTCAGAAATGAGCAGAAAAGCCTATGGTCTATAGCCCTTTGTATCAGTTGACTTTTTTGTTTTTTTTTTTAAATTTATTATTTCAGCGTATTTTTTTTAAATTTATTAATTTGTAAGAAAATCAATTAAAAATAAAGTAAAATTCATATAATTTTGTGTAATATCTATTAGCGTATTTTTTTTAATTTATTAATTTGTAAGAAAATCAATTAAAAATAAACTAAAATTCATATAATTTTGTGTATTATTAATGCGTTTCAGCCAACAATTGTTCAAAAACTGTTTTAAATTATTTTTATTGAAAATATTTATTTATAAACTTTTATTGTCCCTAACTTGATCCAAAAGAATGTCGATCTAAGTCTTTCTGAACAGGAATTTCAAATCTAATTTGAAGCTTATTTTGATCATCAATTAGTACCTCGCATTATGCGGATTCGATCAGTGCTTAATTTTTTAAGCGATATTCACGGAACCGATTATTAAGTTGATTTTTTTGTTTAAATATAAAAGAGATTTATATAAATTTATTACTGATTTTTGATTTTTTGATAGTTGATTTTTCTTAATATATTGTATTTGATGATTTTCATAATATCTTCATTCTGTGCAGAATGTTTATATATATATACGTCTGCGGCATTTGCGTTTTAAACATCGCTTATCCTCGATGCCTTCTGTTCATGTACTGAAGACACTTGTAACTGCTGCGGTCCTCTTCATCTAAACGTAATTGAATATGCGCTCACGTGCAAGGTATTATTGTTAATATTCGTCTTTCTTCGTGGTCCTTTTTGGTTTCTCATTATTTTAGTTTGTTGGTTAATGGCATGTAATTTTCGACATATGGTGAAATGGGCCGAGAAGAAGTCCAAGAACGTGGAAATAATGTCCCCGATGTTGGAAGAGATGCGTGCCCCCAAAGTCCATCCCCACCACCGTCGCACATCATCATCACCATCGAAACGAGAAGAACAGAGGGTGACCGAGGGAGAGCTGCGATTGGTCGAATCCATCCACATATCCATCCCAAGGGGTAGTTTGAGTGGGGTGGATTGCCATAAAACGGGCGGACGTCGGTCCAGTTGGGCAACAATCGTTCGAATCATCGAAGCACACGCACAATGGATCAATACCAAGCATACAGTTGTTACAACTACATCGCGGCTCCGTACTGCGGGGCGGCAGTCGATGGCGGCGAAATGGTGGAGTGGAGTTCGCGGGGTAGCAGTTACGATAGCAACGAGGATAGGGGATACAGGAGCGGCAGTCCGGAGGCGGTTTCCGACGCCGGCGCCGCCGCCTCCAAAGGACCGAGGGTCACGCCCCAGGTGCTGCGGAAGAGGCGGCTGGCGGCGAACGCACGCGAGCGCAGACGGATGCAGAACCTGAATCAGGCGTTCGACAGGCTCAGGACCTTCCTACCGCAGCTCGGACAGGACAGGCAGCTCTCCAAATACGAAACGCTCCAAATGGCACAGACGTACATCAACGCACTGTACGATTTATTGGATCATCCGCCGCAGCATCCTCATCACAACCAGTAGGACGACACCAACACTCATTCTTCATACCAAACACTCTCTAAATGGACTGAACTGTAAATACTCTTGTACATAACAAAGAAAAAGGAACTGCGTTCCTTATTTTCTCTATATTTTTATATTATTATCGTTATTTATACTTAAAGAATAAAAGATCTATTTATGTAATTGTACCTCGTTTTAATACCAATATGGCTAAACCATCTTCAACCCTGATTCCCACAGACTGCTATTACACCATAAACGTATTCTTCAGTTTTTAAAAATCCATATAGATAAATCTACTTATATTATATTTACAAATAATTTATTTACAACTCTCCAAGAAAAAACACTTAACGATTTTTTTATTCCTTATATATTATTTCAATTTTTATACATTTATTCATATTTTATACTGTAATGCTTTTGATATTTGTTCAAAATTTATTACTGCTTCAGTTTATGAATATCAATTGTTACATAAAATGACTAGAAAATTATAATTAAGAACATATTTAAAAAAAAAAATAAAAAAGATATGTAAAATTTGAAAATTTTGCAAAATACACATTTTTCCTATTTGTCCATATGCATTAGAAAATACTGCCAATACTGCATTCATATTTTATAGTTATTTTATAGTATATTCTCAAAATATTGTGTATGATAATCCACAATTCAAGCAAAAAAAATATTTTATTAAAAAAAAAACTATCTATATAACTATGTTTATTTTACAATTTAATCTAAAACATTGCGAATAACAACCATACCTATACAACAATTTATAACAAAAAATGTTGTAAACAAAAAAATATGCTAATGAAAAGGACGACAAATAATATGTTCAAAATCTTCTCAACTACTTTACTACTTTAAAATATAAAAACAACAAATAAGTAATTTGTGTGAAGTTCATAACTAAAAAAATATACTCTAAAATTAAAAATACTTTTGATTACTATATTAACATTCTAATACTCAATTTTTTCATCATTTATATTAATTTGTTTTCACAATTATCCAAAGATTTTATAAATTACGAAGAACAACATCAAATCTTAGACATGCTTTTATAACTAAATATGAATAAAATATTAGTTTAAATGATTTGTATTACACAGACCAATGGAAAAGTGGAATCGCAGAGCATCAATATACTAAATTTACCCTAGTAGACGGCAGCCAACTAATAAATTACAGAAGAATATAATAGTAAAAACTTCTATTGGGAAGTTCACCAAAAAGCAAATGTCTACCGCCATTAGATGTAATTAATATTCAGAGGAATAAGATTGTAAATTAAATATACTATAACATAATAAAAAAATGATTTGTATAAGGTCAATAACTCTTCATAATAAATTTTATTTACTTATATGTAACTGTATTCTATGAAATAACTAGTTATATATTATATATACTATAGAATATAATATCTAATTATTAAGTAAAATAACAAAATTTTATTAAATAAAGTAAATAAACAGACGAGAGAAATATCATAACTTTAGAAATTAAATAAGTTTTATTAGTTAGTATTTAGTAAAAATAAATAAACAATTTGTCATTTTTTTTAATAGACTAATCAATAATTAGTGAAAATATCAAATAACAAAACAATTTTATAAAGTAACTACCGTAGATTATTTTCTGAAATAACTAGTTATTTCATTTTCACTAATAACATCTACAGCAGTGATTCTCAAACATTTCATCATTATATTTTTTTTCGACCCCCTAAATATTTATAATTTTCATACTATGTAAACTATACCATATTGCAAATATTAAAATAAAATTCTAACTTAATTGTTATAACAGTGAGATAAAAGGAAATACAAATGATGTGCTTATTTCGGAAATACTATTTTCGGATATTTGTTTATTATTTATAATTATTACGATAATTAAGATAACATGTTTAGTGTTTAAACGTTTATAACCTAATTAGATAGCGTAGACCAAAACCTCCATATCTAAATAAAAGAACTATGTTTTTGTTTAAGTTAGACCCTGGGTCGTCAACCCGCGAATCCGGAGCCGCATATGGTCCTATAGATAAGAAATTACACTTACAGCAATGACCTTTATGTGGCTACATTGGAAAATTTATTTCACTGGCAAAAATAGCGATTGTAATGCTATGTACTGCTCGATAGATAAAAAAAAAAGTCAATATCTTGTAAATGACTCTTTGCTCAAAGAAGGTTGTCAATCCCTAAGTTAGACACACTTGATCCTAAAGTTAAATTACCGTGGCGAACTGAAATTATAACGATGTTTATATGCACACTTAATGTGCATTTAACTAATGATGTTAATATTGGTTTAAAATCAATATTATAATCTCACATTATACTTTGTAAATATTGAAAACTGATAAAAGTAATTAAAATATCTAGATTTTTTTTATGATACAAAATGATTATATTATATAATTATTGCAAATACAAAATGTAAATTAAATAATTAACTATTTTTTCAAATAAATATTTCATATTATTAACTAACCTTTTGGAATGTTTCCTTAACGTAAAAATTTAATGATAAAAATTTTTATATAATTATTACTATAAATGAACATATACATATTGGGTAAGTTCTAAACAATCTGATCAGTTTATATACTTTAATAGTAAATTTTGTGCAATAGCTGTACCTCGTATAGTCCGGATAATCGATTCCGACCGGACTATTTAAAACCGGACCAAGAATAGACTTCAAAAATAAACTTGTCTGTAAGAAACAAAACAAAATATATATACAGAAATAATTTTATACATTATTTCTTTTAGAATTTATTTTTAAATCAATTAAAATTTTTGAAACCAAACTACTTGAGGTATTGCTAAAATTCTTGTTGTTATTTTTATTTCATAATATTTACAAAATATCAAGTTCTTCACAAGTCACCAAAGTTTATCCACATATCCATTCTATTAAGGAAACTCTATTAAAATGATAAATTAATATATTTCCTTTAACTTATAAAAAAAAAACACATATGAAACTACTTTGAAAGCTTGCCAAGAGGATATTTTAACTCGTTAAATTTTGATTAAGTCTGTGATGTCTTTCCACTAGGTGCACAATCACTCAAGTGGCAAAATATCTGAGAGAGACTACAAAAAAATCATGCTATTCCAAATGTTTGTGCAATTTTTTCGAATTCAAATATCTTCTTGGCACTCGACTGACCAAATGTTTGCGCTTCAATTTTCCACACAATTTAACGTAATTTTAAAAAAAATCGTGATAATATGTCATTTTTAATATGTTAATTGATTAGTTTATTTGTTGAAAAAAAAAACATTTTTTTTAGTAAAAATCATGAATACATTTTTATACTTTGACTAAAATTTACAATATATTTACTAATTTAATTATGTTTTTCAATAATTATATTTATGAATATATTTTATAACATTATTTGTGATATTATAAGAAATTGGAGAAAATAAATATTGTTTTAATGAGAGCAGGGGCGGATTTAGCCCAGGGCCCCAATGTTATACCATTTGGGAGGTCAAAGTTAATTGTACACCTCTGATTAAAGGCCTTTATATATGAACATTAAGAAACAACAGACATCGAAATTTTATTTTAAAATAAATATATTGCTTTGAAATGAAGAGAAAATACAAGTAAATCAGAGACAAATTATTTTTAAAACTTTACATAAGATAATCTAAGAAGCCTTAGACTATATGAAGTAATTTATTTCATAATTATTTGTGTATTTAATCTATATGTCAATTTGGAGATTAACATTTTTAAAATTTCCTGTATTTTATTATCAATATTATTGACAGATTGTGACAGTAATGGTTTTCAAAGTAAATAGTAAATAAATCATTAACGAAAATTGAACTACCTCGAAATGTACTTACATGGAAACTTACAATTTTTCTACAAAATTCTTAATAACTTGGATTTGTCATCCTGCGAACTTATTGATGGAGGTGTTACATTTTTTTTATTCCATTTTCCTAAGTAATATAAGATATTGAAGTAAAATATAATGATAATTATATAATTTTATGTAATTAATAAAATTAAAAAAAAATAACAATATTTCTTTGAAAAATCCATGTAGAATATACAAAGAATTAGAATATTTTACACGTCATGTGTAGCTTAAGCTTAATACATTCATTTATAAGTATTGTGATCTAATAGTTCTGAAATTTAAAATTTCCATAGTGTATTTCGAGGCAAAGTGACCCTTCTATAGCAAATACGTGAAATATTTGAATTTCAAAGTGGAATAACTTTGGTTTCCCATGTGTTAAAATGGGAAAAATCAGTAATTCTAATATCCAATATACACTGCATTTCTGCTTCATCATTCGTAAAGAAGAATTCTTTGATAAAACAAATAGGACGTGCTTTGTGTGATCGAATGTGCATGCAAAATTTTCCCCGAAATCTTAGAATTCTGATTTCAAATATCATGTTAAAATCAACGGATTCCTGCGTTCAAAAGAAATAGGTGTTTTTTTTTGTATAAGGAAGAGTAACAAGACAATATTAACGTTTTGTGACGTATACAAAATTTATTATACTTTTTAAAAATCCCAGACTGTTTTCAAATATCATGTTAAAATCAACGGATTCCTACGTTCAAAAAAAAAATAGGTGTTTTTTTTGTATAAGCAAGAGTAACAAGAAAATATTAACGTTTTGTGACATATGCAAAATTTGTTCTGCTTTTTAAAAAATCCCAGACTGTTTTTAGCATTAAATAATGAGAATTAATCATTTGTCGGTAGACTTTAATATTATTGACCCGTAACGTTAACTGTAATAAAGTCATAATAAATAAAG
The DNA here is from genome assembly GCF_001412225.1 of Nicrophorus vespilloides. Lineage (NCBI taxonomy): Eukaryota > Metazoa > Arthropoda > Insecta > Coleoptera > Silphidae > Nicrophorus > Nicrophorus vespilloides. The sequence goes on along the minus strand of NW_017097407.1, from coordinate 45,463 downwards.
TGATATAACAAATATTCTTTACTGCAAAATATATCTATATGAAGAGAATGATACATTAATTTTTATGTATTGAGATTTTATGTTTAAGACAAATAAGATGTTAACTATCAGAATAAAGCATTGGTTTTGGGTATGTCTTTGTTTCAAATAATTCGATTATCAAACAAAAATGAAAAACACAAAATGAAAATGCATTTGTTAATGATGTTGAAGAATGTTCTCTGCAAAATCCATGAATAATGAAGAGATTTTGACAAATAAAATTTTAATATACAGTAAGGGCAACTGGTTAAATCAAATGGTAATATCGCCCTATCCATGTGCTAGTGGGCACAGGTTCAAATCCTGGTCAAGCCAGGCCTTTTGTGAGCCTTCTCGGTGCTTGCAGCAATAGGGCCATCGTTCATCACAGATGGACAGTGAAATTAATGTGGTTCTGCATATGGACATTCAGCCAAGTCGATGGACAATGATAGTGTTAAGGATAGCAGCAGATTCACAGTAAAAGGAAATAGTGAAATCGCAGAGCATCAATATACTACTGAAGTTAACATACAAGACGACAACCAACCAACAAATTAAAAAATCAAATCATCATAATGATAACTATCTACCGAGAAAGATTATCCATTTAATGTCAACTGCGATCTTAAATTTACTCAATGTTTACATTGATGAACAGATTGTGAATAACACTATACGACATAAAAAAGAAATATACAGTAAAACCCTTATTTGGAAAACAAATAATTCAATTATCGAACATCCAATAATTATATATTTTTTTTAATGGAAAAAGATTTTGGTCGATAAGTTTTTGATCATAAATAATAAAGATGTTTTATAATATTTTTATTTTGTTTTAACAATTTATTGCAGTTCGTTGTATTTTGGACTATAAATTATTATTATTAAAATGTTAGCATACGGTGACAATTCTGTTCTCGCTTTAAATTAGCAAACAACTTTACTTCAGATTATACAAGTTGAATATGTAGTGTAAAAAAAAAGGAAATTATGTTCGAGAACTCAATTTCCATTGCATTTTAACTCTTTGAGTAGCGGTGGTACATGCAACCTTTTGAACATGAATTACCCTTTAATTTGATGTTAATGTTGATTCAGTTGACTAAAAATTTGTTAGGTCTAGAAATTCCTAAATTTCTTATATGTTCAATATTTTCAAGAAATCAATTTTTATGTTACATTGAATTTATATAATTAATAGTAAAGACAAATATTTCTTCAAATAATTAATTAATTAAATTAAATTTGTGGTACAATTAAAATAAATTTATTATGATATTGAAAAATTATATGTTGTACAAAAACTTATTCAAGATTAATATAATTATGTTCATTAAATATTAGAGGTGTAACATTTATTTATTTCAAGACGTTTCAAAATGAGATCAGAATTAGTTTGATGTTGAAGTAAATGTGTCCATTTAATATTTGATTGAACGCTGGGGGTGTTACGTAATTTAAAAATTAATTTCACCAAAAACAAGAACCGTAATTAACGATTTTTCAAAATTAGTAGATGATGTGAATACAGCTGAGGTTAACTTTTTTTATTTCCATCCCCCTTAAAGACGTATTTAAGAGTACACAAAAAAAAGTATTATTTACGTGAATCCGGTTAATTAAATAAAATGGAAACGATGATTTTCGTTTAGGAAACAAATGCCGCCGCCGCCGGTCGAGTGAGTGTCTCATAATGAATGCCATTTTAACATCCTCCCTTCACGCCAAACCTCTCCCGCACATTAATATCGAATCTCCACCCCGTTTCCCGTGGTTACCCTTATTGTTTTCCCTACTTGACTGATGGCACGATTAAAGGAACGAAGAAGAAAAATAAATGAAAGGGGTTGAATGCTTGGATCCAGCGGTGGCGAACGCGTGAAACAATTTCGCCCACCCAGCAGAGCATTAAAGGAATTAATTGACCGATAAAAGCATGGACTTTGTATACGTTAAATCCCCCCCATAGACATTGGCTGCCTTTCACTTTCCGTACCTTTTTTTCCTTTCCCCAAGGATTTGCGATTAGAAACACCAGCGGGTGTCGTTTTCGCCACCCCGAAGAAAAGGGACCGCACAATGAAGAAAACGGGAATCTTTGTTGGATTATTAATGAAGTGTTGAAAATTGAATAATTCCGATTGCGGAGGTGAGAATGAATGGACGGATAGGGCAGAGCGAAAGGACATTATTTTAGCTTTCTGTTTTATTTCCATATATTTTTTTTGCTTTGATCGTTTCACCACGGGCGAACCTAATTTAATTCAATTTTCAGATTGAAAAAAAGTAAATCTTTTCGATTTTTACGCAACAAAAGGGATTGATGGGAACTGCAAATTAATTATGCAATGTTTACAAGATATATTTTCAAGAATATCGAGAAATATGAAAATACTCAAGCGACAACAACTTGACAAAATATGATAATTTTACATTCACATAAAGTTAGGTTTACAAAATTAAATGAAAAAAATTGATCAAATTATGAAATACCCTACAAATATCATGTAAAACTGTAGATAGGCTTCGTCACATTAAAAAAAAATGAAACAAATTCAGCAGTACCTCACATAGTGCGGCATCGATCAGTGCGGATTTACTACAGCAGTTCGAATATTTCAAAACAAAACATTTTCTCAGTAATATAAAAACAAATTCTAAAAAATATTACAGAACATTACTTTAATAATGATCGTTTTTGTGTATATATATATTTGCATTTATATGCATTTTAAAGTCCTTGTATGAAAATTGTTAATTATTGTAAAATTAACAAAATATATATAAAAAAAATAGAAATATTTATCCAATGTACATGCTACAATGCTATAACATAAAGTAAAATAAATACAGCTATAGTTCGCTAATTTTAATTGAGAAAAATCAACACACGTTTAAAAAAATACTAAACAACTTTATTTTTTATACATACATACAAAATAATAATAAAAGAGATTATTATTTTTATGGAATTTTACAATTAAAAGATATAAATAATACAATTTAGAATTTCGTAATTTTTAATAACTACAATTAATTAATATTAATAATGGATTCTATGAAGGAAATTTAAATAAGAAAAATCCTTGTTCACATTCAATCGTTTATGGATAAATATTTCTATAACCTTTGATTATTGAAAATATGCAGAAGTTTATTCTTAAACTAGAAAACAATTTAATATAACAATATGATAAAGTACATCTTAACTTAAGAGAATAAAAATTGGAAATTGTTGTTCTATAAAGTAGAAGAAAATTATTTCGATAAATAGTTAGTGGAATATTAAAAATTGGTAAATGAAGTAATAAAAAATGTCTTGTAATGTTTTAACCATGGTAGAAAATGAAAATTATTAAGTATATATGAAGTACATATTACCTGGATGATCATTTCATGAAAATACATGCATATAGATGTCATTATGTGCCAATTTAATTTATATATTGATTAATTTTTACAGTATTTTTAATACTATAATGTAAATATTTATAGTAACCATTCATTTAGAGCTTTCAAATAGAGTGACCAGACGTCTTGATATTTCGGGATTTGTCCCTAACTTTGGTGTCCCCTATAAGTATTTTCAGGAGCGTTCTAAGTAAAGTAAATAAATAGAAATAAAAGCTTGTGAAAGATCTCAGTTCTGTTACGATTTTTTATTAAACAAGTCTGGTTCAATGTTGACATAAATATTTTTTATTGTTAATAAATATTATCGCCTGTCCTTAGATTTATTTGTATTGTTAATATTTGTATTCTTGTTGATTAGTAAGGATTTATATTAATTAAATTTGTTCAAAAAATTAATTTTAGCTCTTTTAATTATTAAATTAATGGTAAAAGTACCAATAAATGCATATGCTGAAAAAGCGAATAAATGTTATCTATTAATATATTAACTTTTATTAAGGTTTAAGATATATATTTTTGAGATAAGATAAGGGCCCTAATGAATTATAATTTCTTTGTTAAAAAATGTACATTGATTAACTTTTACGGCATTTTATATTGCAAAATAATTATTTAAAGTATGTGCCGAAAGAGCGCATAATTTCATTGATTATTGTTATCTATTCATATATTTCAATTTTATTGTCGTTTATTTTTGTGGGTGGTCAGGAAGGTCCTTAATTAATCGCCGAATTTCCAGATCTTAAAATGATGTTCAGAAGGCTCTGGTTTTACGTATCTTCTTCCTCAACTTCGGTTCGAATGGACGACGTTCGCAGGCAGCTGCCTTCGATCTTTATCTGCTTAACATAAATTAGTCATGTAATCAAGGTGTTTATTGTCGTTTCGGTATCAAGTTCGTATCGATGCTGCTGCTGCATTTCTGTAAGAATTTAGTGACGGGACCCGTTCGACATTTTTACGTTCCGTTTTATTTGACAATATAAATGTCAGTACTTCCGTACGCACCGGCCGGGATGTCAAACTTCGAGGACGCTCTGCTGAAGACGGGTGAAATTTACCGACCATTTCCCTAATACCGTTTCACCGTTTTTTTTTCTTCATTTTCTTCTTTACATTTTCGGCTCGCATTACAGGATGGGGTCTCTACAGCAAGTTCCTGGTCGGATTCACCGCCTCCTGCTTCTTCGCAAATGCGATGGCCTTCATGAGTCTGCACATTTACATGCCCCTTATCACGTGCGACATCGCGATGTCCGAGAACACGATCCTCAACATCCACGTATCCACTTCTTTGGGTGAGTTTATCTGTAATCGATGATCTTAGATCGATGATGTTTTACATATAATAAATCTCGTGTTATTATACTAACTCTTACCTTCCGTAGGCATGGCATTCGGAGGTTTCTTCTTGAGCAGCACTTCCGATGTTGTCGGCCGCAAGGGTATCATCTCCCTTAGCTTAATGTTCGTGTTTATCGGCGCTTTGGCATCCAGTTTCACTTTCGGCATCTTCACCATAATGTTTGCCCAATTCGCACTTGGAACAGGGTAAGTCATTACAACTAGTTTTTTATCATTTCAATTTACGTATTATCACACAATTTAATTATGAAACATATCTTTCTATTAGTTTGCACACACATTAGAATTTATGTCGTTTTTGTATTCACCTCTTCACAGATCAACAATTTATTATTATCTTACATTCTTAATTTATCAACACATTCACTTCAAAAAAAAATTCTATTGATTCATTTATTTTTACAATTATGTATGTAGTGTATATTGAATTTGCATATAACTCGACACTAATTACTTACGTATGTATATTACTTAAATATGTTTACATCGATTTCTGAATTCTCTTTAAACAAATAAAAATATTAATTTGCATTTTGTAAATATATTTAAAAAATAATAATTAACAATACTCTAAACATACAGTCATTGTGTTTACCATTTTAGTATACTTATGAAGCATTTTATACTTAATTTTCAAGTAATTCAATTTTATGTTTTATCTTCTTTTAAACTTATAAACAACAAACAGAACATATATCATCAAGAAATCACTAATGATTTTTATTTTTACATTTAATTACAATTAGAGTGTAATATTTTCAGTACATATTTTTGTGTTCCCGAGAAACGTGAAATTGAAAATTCCCGGGAAAACTTCGGTAAATTCACTTCACAAAAATATAATATACAAACTGTAATTTTGAATTAAATGTCTTTATTCAGAGATATCTCAGAGATTTCAGATTTGCTATGAGTACGGTAGATTTTTTTTATATTGATCTCGAATCTTCAAATTTCCCTGTATTTACAATCTATCAATTTAATGAAATATGTGTTTCTTATGCATATGTTCTTTAATTCACTTTTCTATTTATTTTGTAAAAGATTAAGCTTATTTTGATCGCAGGCAAACGGAAATACAAATCTTCAAAATTCCCAATTAATAATCTAACTTCAATAAATTTTCAGCATTTTTTATAATATACTATAATATACGTACATATTGTTAATTAAACTTAATGTGAATCAAGAACTTATATTATTAAAATGTTAACTGATAATTAACTGATAAAAAAAAACTGTATGTTTCATATGCAAACATGTTTTTTTTTTAATTTGTTTTTCTTGATATTTAATTATCTTTCCGATTTGCTGATTATTTCTTAATTAGTTTAAAACTAGAAGATAATTCCCGGTCAAAATTCACTAGCATGCAAAATATTATTTCTGGGGTGGAAATAGAAGTTTACTTGCATTCATAATTATTTAACTTTTGGTCAACTTTGCCCTTAATTTATTTAATAATACATTTTCCGGGAACAAAAAAAAAACGTGAAAAATTACCGTCTAATTCAAATACACTTAATGTATGGCTTAATTAATGAATATAAAATACACAATGATAATTACATTCAAGTCGATTATATAAAATATTATAAATTTTAAGTATGTTCGATGTTGTTCTTATTGACAATAAATAGGTTGGTTGATGCAATTAATTTAAATTTATTATAAATATAAGTAAACGTTAAATTAAAGAAAAAAACTATTAAACGAAGCAATAATTTATATTATTAATAATAATATGAAACAAGAAAACTTTGTAGTGTATAATTTCTAAGTTATATATAGATTCCTTTTTTTTTTTATTTTTGAGCAAATTTCCAGTCCATCACTCCCGCAAAACGTACACACGTTCTATATTCGATTTTCAATCAATGTTTATTATTTCGCAACTTGCAATCAGATCTAAATCTGTCTATTATTTGTAGTCCTTCCTTCCTCTCAGTATTCTCCAAATATTACAACATTCCCAAAATAGTCTTACTTATTAACAAATAAAATATAACGAGGTTGATGCTCTAATAAATATCGTCAAACACTGTTCATATTTATACACCCGAAAAAGTAAGTAAAACTAATATAAAATTTCTATTATTTCTTAATATTTATCAACTTTTGTAAACTTATCTTAGAACAGGAACAGGGCAAAGTCCGCCTAGAGGATTTTCAAACAATTGTATACAAATTACAAATAGTATACTTTATTTCAATCACACATTTCAACCTTAATATACAAGTGTATCTCATATTCATATTTAACTTTTACCGATATACGTTGTATACAATGTATACATTAATACCGTTTATGTACTTTTACATGTTTTAACTTAACTTAAAGCACACATTTATTTATTATATATCTTTATTCGTTTTGTGTTGTAGGTTAGTGGCAAATTGGAATGTGACGAAAATTCTATTGATCGAGGTTTTACCCATTTACAAGCGATCGAAAAGCATAATATTCTTAGATATCTTCGCGAGATTGGGAACGATCGTCGCTGTCCGTAAGTAATGCATCCATTACGCATAGCTGCTGCAAGTGCGTAAGGGAATGGTATTCCTAATATCTGATCCTTCTGCTTGCTGACACGAAACTTCCAGGAAGAACAGCGTGTTTTCTTTTTTAACATTGTAAGGTGTAAACACTGGACACTTTCCACCTGTTTTATTTTTACAATCCGATCATTCTCATCGTAGTTTTACACAATAATTACGCATGTGTATATTTCCTTTATCCATTGACGTTTTTTACAGTTTTTTTTAAATAATGGTCAGTTGAAACTTTTCTCTAGAAAAATTCATTTACATTATTTTTCAATTAACTGTTTATATGCAGATTTATAAAAAATCATATTGACCGCAGTTTTTCTGCTTATTAATGAAAATAGAATAATTATTTGTTAATTAACAAATTTTTAATCTACTTATTCAGATTTTTTTGTTGGTGATATGCACATAAATTGTGTAAAGTAATTTCTATAGTTATATAAAGATATAATATAACTTTACTAATTATAAATAATTGTATGCTAATAATCTTTTGCATGTATTTAGAATCATTGACATAAGTTATTATGTTTATTATTACTATATTTTTACAATAATATCAATATACGTCACACATATTATATACATTTTATTTGCTTCAGAGTCAATTAATCTGATTAGTTTAAAAAAGGTGTAAATTGAAATAAACGAAGTCAAAATTAGGTAATTTTTTTTTGATTCGTAGCGAAGAAATATTTCTTTAACTGTATATTTAGTTATAGACAATTTGTTGTTTAAATAATGTAAAATTATTGTCAATTGCAATATATTAATTGTACACGTAATCAAGACTTCACACCAAAATATACACTATATAAAATGACATCAAAATGAATATTTACTTACGTTGGAAAAATCTATGGTAAATACACAATGTTCACTTCACTTTACCAACTACTATTTGTTTTGTGCATAACCACAGGAAATTCAATTTTATTTTAAAATACAGCATAAGTTGCAATATTTGAGAACATTGAAGAAAAATAATTTTTAAATACTAAAAAACACAACTTACATTTAATGACGTCTCTGTAAGTAAACTATTAATCTATATGTAAACAAAATACTAATACTTTCTTTTAATTAATTTATGAATAGTAAAGTATTTCTGAGTTTTATTAACTATTACTGTTAATCTATGCAAACTGGAGGAGCTTTCCAATTTTCTGATGTAAATCATCATTTCAAAATATCAATAAATAGATGACTAATAATATCAAATTCCTAGTAGATATTCCCTAATATGATTAATTATTAGTATACGTAATACACAAATGATGATGATTATTACAAGTCTTAGCTTCTAATAGTAAACCTTTCTGCCCAAATAATAAAAATCTTATAATATTAGTCATATTTTACAATAGTGAATATGTTCATTTATGAATTTGGTTTCAGTAATTTCATTTAGCTGTATGCCAGTGGTGATCGAATACAGAGGTAGTTCTGCTCGTTTGGTCAGCTGGAGATTGCTGTACGGCTTTACAGGCTTCATCAGCGTCTTCACAGCCTGTGTATCGGCCTTAATACTGGAAAGTCCAAGATATTTGGTCTACGAGAATAGACCAGCTCAAGCTATCTTCATACTTAGCGAAATCTTTGCCATCAACAAATCGAAGCTTGCCACAGGATATCCGGTAAATGTGTTCATATTATTTGAAACATTGGTATTTGATTTTTCCTTTTATTTTAGTTAACTGACGTGGATCTTCAGGGCAAGATTGCGAATTTCGGAATAAACACTGAAAGAGACATACCGCATACGTTCTCCTCGAGGAGGTGTTTTATAATACTGAAGCGCGTGAGGAAATCGATGATTATTTTGATGACTAAACAATTCTGCGGATCAATCATGCTCTGTTCGATTCTGAAATTGGCCACTTGTTTGGGGTATTTATAGTTCGACCATCCGCCCTCCATTTATTTCCTAATGCCTATAATTCCGTCGATTCGTTAACATCATTATTCTTTGTTTTTATTCCCACCGTTCGCAGTTTGTTCCTGTTAATGATGATGTTGACAAAGACGATGGTCTATAATGATGCGTGCCTCCTCGACGGGATGAATTGGCTGCATTTCGAGCATCCGCTCTACAGGGACTGCAAGGATTACAACGTCGACATCAGCATGTATAGAGATTTCCTAGTGCTCGCATCCGTGAGCGTCGTCGGACACGTGATGACCATCGTCTTCGTTTCGTACGTGGACCGGAAATATCTGGTCTGTAAGTCGCCCTCCACATCGTAAATTTTTTTCTGCGTATTCTCACGCGCTCATTTCTCCTGTTGTGTCTTTCAGTTTCTGGGTTATTTTTATCAGGACTCCTGATGTTGTCCTTGTCTTTCATCGGGTCCAGCTACACGGCCCGATTTGTCATCTCGTGCGTCGCGGTCATCGGATTCGCCACAGCTGATTCGGCGCTCAATGTTTTGACTATAGAAATGTTCCCCACTGCAATAAGGTCTTTGTTTTCAACTTCTTTTACTTCATTATATTTAAGTATATTACTATTTTTAATAATCTATATCAGTACTTTTCAAAGTTAAAAAATAACCCTTTAAAAAGCTCAAAATAACTACTACTTCTTTTCATATAATCTAAAATCACAACTTTAGACAAACATTCATAAATACAGCAAAACTTACCATAGTACGGACAATCGTAAAATTTTAAATAAACCGCACAAAAGAGACTTAACTGTAAAAAGTAAAATTTCTCAATTAAATATTAGTTTGCTTTGAAATTTTTAAACCGGACTATACTAATTCCGGACTGATCGAAGCAGTACTATGCGAGTTATTGTATTACAATTAAATTATTGTATTCGTTAAGTTAGGTAGATTTGGGTTAGTTTTATTTTTGTTTAATTTCGACAAGTGAAACGATTAATAGTGTTTGAATTTTTTTTCATTTAATTAGTAGATTAATTAATAAAAATGCTAGTATAGTATATAAATAAGTTAGATTCAAGTTATGGAATAATGAAAAGAAGTATTTATTTTTCTGTACAAAATTAATAAAATTCATTAGATTTTTTTTACATCAAATTGATGGCATGCATACTCAGGCTGTACGCCAATAAAAATAGTACATTTTCAAAGGAAAATTGTCCTTGACTGTATGCGCCAACTGTATCTACTTGGCGCAACGTTTTATTTAGAAATTAAAACAAGATTTATATGGATCGAAAGTATTCCAACTGCATACAAGAATCCTTTGTTTCTAAGAGTAAACCGAAGATTTAATTTGTTTATCAAGCAGTAACTCAGTGAAGGAAAAAAAAAGAGAAAAAACTAAATAAATTTATTGCAAGACTTTCTTTCTTAATACCTAGAAAATTTGTAATTATAAACATATATTATAATTAATTTTAGGAATTTGTAAAGGAATTTTATCCTATATCGTAAAATTAAAGTTATTGATAAAAATATTAAAAATAAAATTGTCTATAGATTCTTGTTAATATTTCTTTGTTCTTAATATATTTTAGAGGAACTTCTTTAGGCGAAATTGAAATTTTGAAGCATGTGGCTGTGACGCTTCTGGAACGGTTCATGGTAGTACAGTGTAAATGGATATTCGTAGTCTTTGCAGCACTTCTTGAAGGTAATTGTCTTTTTCAATACAATAATTAGACATATTCAGCGTTTCTCAACCTATGACAATATTGTATCGCGTTGATATTTTAATAGTTCACGAAATGACAGCTGTCACCTTACGTCAAATCAAGTGAAATTTTAAGTTCTAAACAATTAGGTCACTACATACAAATCGAGCGACAAAACGGTTGAGAAACGCTGCTTTTCATTATTAATTACTCTACAATTAATATAACTGAATATCGTAAAATTGCATTTTTTTATATGTCAACTTGACAGACACATGTCAACTTGACCTTCATGACATGTCATTCTTACCAAATTCTTAATTCTTTAAGGGACTAGATATTCTTAAATTTCTAGACTCATCCAATTTTAAGATAACTTAATTCATAAACTGAATCAACATCGGATGGTATGGTCTATCAAGATTCATCCTTTGACATACCAACCGAATTAAATGGAAATTTCTCTTTCCTATATATATTAGGCACATTCAAAAAGAGTTAAAAGATCACATATCCTTGCTTAACTTTTATAATCTAACAGTAGGAATTACTTTAACTGTTACTGAAAAAAAAATGATATTCTCATAAATATATCTCTCTTCATATAAAATAATTGAATGTAATTTGAATTGAGGCAAAGACATGTGAGCGTTCTAACCATATAAGAATTCCGCATTTCAATTTAAATATATGGCTCCATTATTAAATTGCGAAGGGCAGGTTTCCATAGGGACCACCTGGAGGTCTCCAAGAAAACCTGCTCGGACCACCAGTGGACCGCAGATCGCTCTTCAAAAAAAAATATGCCTGATCTATAACGTCATTTAAATTGTGGATAACAAATGTGCGTTTTATACTGCCAACATTAATTAAAATCTCAAATATTTCAAATAGTTTTGATACATTCGCTCGATGTGAATCATATATAAACATAGCCTACTGACTTCATATTCAAGCAAAGTTCATTTGATATAGTTTGAATTAGTTTAAAATTACTTTTTTTTTCAATATTTTACATTTAATCTTTCTTTTTTTTTCTAAAAAAAATAATTGATTTAATTATAAATTTTAGTTTATTATATTATTTACTTAAGGTTATGATATTTAAGGTAAATTTAGGTTTAATGTTAATTTACTTAATTTAGGTAATGTTACTTAGGTTTGTTTAAATTTAGTTATAAAAGGAAAGTTTTACTTAAATTTATATATAGTTATTTTTTAAAATGTTTTATTGAATCAGTTATTAGTTAATTGCATATAATTATTATAAATTAGTGTATATACAGTTAACACAATTTATATAACTTACATCTAAAGTACTTTGTAATTATATACTATTTATTTATAACTGTTATTATTTTTTGTATTGATTAAGTGAGTTAATACAATTTCTATTAACTTATATGTTATGCAAATAATTGAGTTTTGGTAGTATAATTTATATAAGAAGTAAATATTATCATACCTTTATACTTACTATACCTATATACTTTTTTAAAATTAACAAATATAAAATAATTTATTTTTGGAAATATTTAGTTCAATATTTTATGAATAAATAAATTAATGACAAAATTATCATTATAAACTGTATTACTTTATATATAATTACTTACAATATTGTTTCTTTATTTTGGTCTATAAGCTATCGACCGTAACATTTTAAATTAACAACAAATCCGTATTAAATTTGGTCTAATAAAGTGGTATTAATACTATTTTCTTACTATGAATCATCTTTTCTTCATAATATATTAATAGAATATTCTTATTTAGAATTGGTTGCACTAGTTATCAATAATAATAATCTTTTTTTTATAAAATTAATTGTACAAAGAATAATAAGTTTACTCTACGCAACATGTGGATCAAATCTATGTAGGTAACTCTTAACATAATATTATTAAGTATTAAGAAATTCGGCTCGCTGCACGTAACAATAATAATCTATTTCCATTGCGATGTGTAGGAAATAACTTTGTTTACTATGAAATAATATTTTGTGAATGTAATTTACTACGCTCGTCGATGGAAATCGATACACCTGTATTGTTTAAACCGATTTACACTAAGCCTCAAGTAATAATAATAAGTGTTTATATAACAACGGAACCGCTCCACTTCCGTTCGCCTCCGACCAATTACAGGCGAGATGAGGTATTTGTTTTTCTCTTGGCGTTAGTTAACACTCTCGTCCGATATGGGCATCGATTAATGATTTTTAATACGCGGTGTAAGAAAAATGCATAGCATACGAGCAATATTGATGAGAGCAGGAGTGTAGTAGTTAAAAGCGGGTTATTTTTAAGGTGCCGGTATGCGTACGTGTGTGTGCGTGTATGCATGCATCCATGCATCCATGTATGTATATATATATATATGAATGCATGTATGTATTCGAGTGTGTGTGTGTGTGTGTGTGCACGTGCCGTCACGGTTCGCGTGAACATATGCGAGCATTGGTATTGGTTCAAGAATAACTCGAATGTTTTCTTTCCGTATTTACAAACTTCTCAACAAATTTTCCTGCCTTCGCGTCTTCCTCTCGGCACATTTTTTGTTTTGTTGTTGTTGTTCTTTTTTACTTTTAATTCACATATTAGCGAATCACTTTAACTTTAATCAAACAATAATAGTTACTGAACATTTTGGGTTTAATTATAATATTCTTTAATAAATCGATATAAATACAAAAATAAATGCATCTCAGTTCTGGAAGAATTTAATTACAATTTTTTTATAAACTCAATTTCTCGACAGTAATTTTGCACTAAAAAAATCCACATTTTTACTATTTACATACTAGTTACGTATCATTATAATTGGGGAAATGGTTTCGATTTTCGAAGTTAAATACTTTATAGATTTTATTTAATACAAAATATTGTTGTATTAGTTTCCAAATTTTAATTATATTAAATTAAATAAAGACAAATAACTTAATTCGCAAAAAAAATACCATCGAAAATGAACTACGAAATTGTTCTTAATAATGAACATTATAAACAAATTAATACAGTTCCTGAGAAAAACGTGTAAATCGATTATTTTTAACATTTATTTATTAATTCAAAAGCGAAAACATGTAAAATGAGTGTATATACACCTGTAAATCATTCAATTATTGTTCTTTTTTTGACCAGCCAAAGTCTTTCTGTTCCAATTGTTTAATATACTACTGTTATATATAATCCATAAAATAAATAAAAATTGTTACTTTTTACAATATAGAATGAATTGGCGTAAAATATATTAATTTTATTACATATAAAGGAGAATATTGGATTTCGTTCCTTACAATAATTTGAAAAAACGAGAATAATCATAACTATATATAGTATATATTTTCTACTAGTTCATTACTCATTACTTGTAGATTTGTATTTAACACTTTTTCGTTGTCCGGGTTACAAAATATGCGTCTTATACATAAGAGCGTCTTATCCTTAAGAAAATTAAATATATTTATTACATTTCTATTTTAATTTAATATCATTTTTAAGACCTTTAAACATTATGCATAGTTTTACAGTATAGTTTGCGTAGTTTTGATATTTACATTTTCGTTGTCTAGGTGAAAAAATGAAGTTTCGTATTTTACATGAGAGCGTGTTATACTTAGGAAAACTCGATTTATTTGATACATTTCTCTTTTCATTTAATATCAATTTCAAGACCTTTCAAGTTTATATATAGTTTGCGTAGTTTTGATATGTACATTTTCGTTGTACGGATGCAAAAATTTAGGTGCTTCTTATTCATTAGAACGTCTTACACTTAGGAAAATTCGATGTATTTATTATATTTCTATTTTAATTTAATATCAATTTGAAGACCTTTCAACTTTTTATATAGTTTTACAGTATAGTTTGCATAGTTTTGATAATTACATTTTTTTCTCATTTCAATTTAATTAAATAATTTTTTGAAAAAAAAATTAATCAACCATTTTAAAAACTTTAATTCTAAGTAAATTCTTCATTAACAAATATAATTTATGGTCAAACAATACAACATTACTCTATAATATGTAATATAATATAACTTGCTGATCAAGATAAGTGTACTAAAAACGCGTAACCAGTTCAAACATCAAGAACTTGATCAATATACCCCAACCGTTTCATTTCTTTTTCTCTGTTTACATTGGACTGTCGGAAGAGAATAATAGAAATAGTTTTAAGTATATATAATTTACGAATACCTGTCTGGATGTGTGTGATTCTTTATCGATTAAATTAATTTTCTTTAAAGAAAAAATGCCCTTTTTTTCATTATTTTGGCATCCCTAATCAGATGTTATTATGGACGGTTATTCGGCGGATGAGGGAAACAGTCAAAAGAAAATCAAAATAATTGGTGTCACTCTTTTCAATGCGGCCCACGGTAGCCCTTGGCACGGCACACTTTTCCTTTGTCATTGCTCCGAAACTGCATACCTACCACAGTAGAAAAAAAAAGAATACCAAGTAAAAAATATTTTTGAGACTTTTTTTATTTCTAACTTTGGACTTTTTATAAAAAATAGTTTCATCGTATATAAAAAATTGAAGATACAAATAATACAACACAAATCTATATGTTATATTTCTTAAGTTTTTTTTTATTTCTTTGCTACAGTTTCTTATTTTATTTTTTTATAGGAAATAAATGTGATTCATATAATATTTGCACTCAATAATAATTAAAAAGTATACAAATTGTCCTTGTTACAAATCAATTTAATTCATATATAGGTGTTACATAAATTCGGGCTTTTTTTTCTAAAATTCCTATACATTTTTAAACAATACAGGTATCCCGTCCCAAAGGGTCGTAAGTCGAATTTGTTCGTAAGTTGAGGGAATTCAAAAAATCAAAATATACTTATCTTACCACTCTTTATCATGGTTTTTACTTTTATGTATGTTAAATTTCGTATTACTGACTTACTTTTACTTTTCAATGCAGACATCACAATTATTTAATGAAAAAACGATAAAAGATTTTTTGTTTGGACAGTTATTTTTTATCACTATATATCTCCTTGTAACAAGTTAGAGCTTTTAGAATTTTCTACGTAAGACCGGGAGTTCTGCTAAGTTTATATAAAAGTCAATAGATGGCGATCCAAGCATGTGCCGTCGGTACAGGAACTATTTACTGGAATACTTAGTTAATTACATAAAAATAGTTTCATCCCATATAAAAATTGCAGTCATTGATCAATCTTTACTGTTATTTTCTACTCCGTTGATGATACAAATAATACAACACAAATCTACACAATTTTCAAATAGGAAATAAATGTAATTTAAATTCTAATAAATTTGTACTCAATAACAATTACAAAGTATACACATTGTGTAATATCATAGAAATCAAGCATAAATCAATAATATTATTAAATTACACTGAAAAATATTTTATGTTTAATATCATTGAATCATATATATAATATTACAAATTTGGTTAAATTATTGGCCATATTTATAATTAATTGAATAACAATAAAAGTTAAAAAACAACTTTTGACTAAATATATAAATTTAAATTATTCTTTGCTAATATTTTACAAAATATTCCTATATATTTTATACAATAATTGGAATCACTCAGGAAAGTTTGTATAAAAGTCAATAGATGGCGATCCTAGCGTGTTCCGTCGGTACAGTAACTCATTGATATAAATCAATTGAAAAATATTAGTTGCTTATGACATGCCAAAGCATTTGTTGAAATTCTATAATATATATGATTGTTATTTTTGTTTTGTTTCAGTTGGTGCAATATTTTCTCTGGCTTTACCGAAACTGAAGAAACGCGCTCTGTATGATTAATGGCGTGGATTGACCAGGAGCTGCAGGGATCACAGACGCTGCTGCATAAATAACAATCGCAAATCCTGGAAACTTTTCGCTGTTTTTTTTTTCTCTCTGTTTTGTTTTTCTTCTCGTTTCTTTATATTTTCACGGAAAGCCATCAAACGGTGAATCCGTGCATGCGTGTGGGATCGTGCAAAAGTAACGATGATTTATTCATGGGATTAGTTTTAATTTAATTTTATGATTTATTAAGTTTAAAAAACGAGGGAGAAAAACAAAACTGCTCAGATTGAGCGAGACATGTTTCGATAAACATACTATTTTCCTTTTTCGCTTGATTTATTATGTTTTGTGGCAGAAAATGAAAATAATAAAAGTAACGTTTAATTTTAACGATTTGGGTCAAATTCGTTGATATCACGTTTTTAGTAAGTCTATAATATTATTTCTCTACTTAAAGACCTTCAGGACAACATAATTCACAGGCTAATACAATAAATGACCACATAGTTACAACCTATATTAACAAATTAAACTCGCCAAAGAATGCAGAAAATCATAGACAACTTTAATGTTGAAACACACGTCTGCTTTTCGGGACATCATGTATATGTTGTAATGTTTGATGTTGTTGTTTGGGAACGGGAGTCTCATAAGAGTATGAATCAGGAGACTGCCGGTTCATTCATCATGAAGGGAGGATAGACCGTGTTCGGATAAACTTTATCATTCTCCAGCCGAATAATGCCACAGAATTAATTATTATTTGTTTCATTTTGAGAAGATTTACTTTTATTTGGTTTAATTTATAATTTCATTTTGTTATATTTACATATATGTATTTTTTTCAGAATGCATTTTGCATATCAACAGAAAACAAAATGCTTCTGTATAAAGCTATTCTAATACAGAGATTCCAGTCCAAAACGCTGAGGAAAATTACCAATGCTCCATGGTTCTTCACAAACGATGACGTCCATAAGCAAGCTAACATTAGTTTCGTCAAGGAAGAAATAGCAAAGGCTAGCACAATATACCATCATCGGCTAGAGAATCAACCAAACCAACTGATGCATACTGCAGATCATCGTTGAAGACTGAAGAGGTTTAAACCGCAAGACTTACCCAACCGATTTTAATAATCAATCTTTGCAAGTGCATAAATAATTATTGCACATGTGAAGTGGGGTTGCTGGATCATCTCTTCATTAAGTATTTAAGTTTCTTATATCTATGTCAGATGATAGTTGTTAGTAATTAAGTAATTTTGTATAATATTTCAAATATATGCAAAGTTTAATCAATATATGGAAATTCAATTACACATATTTAAATTAAATTAAAATAAAAACAAATTACATACTTAATTACAGACATTAAAAGTATGCTATCACATTAAGAATGTTTGTAACAAAAACTCTTGAATATAAAGCATAGAAAACTAATTGGTGTCTACTGTAAGTATAAATCAGAATACTTAAGGACAGAAATAAGTAGTATTCTAATCTATTACAAAAATGTCTACTAAAAATATCAGATAATATAAATGTATACCATACATTAATTAATAAAGAAGAAATGCAATGATTTTTGTTTAATCTTTTATTTATAATATTTACCAATATTTTTTTACAAACAAAAAATTATTTTGTATGAATGGCATAAAGTTACATTATTTAATTAAGCTTCATATAAGTATTAACGAATAGACTGAGTATCACAAAATTACTTCGCAAAGCGATACTTCGTTTTCTCTTTCATATATTTGGCTATACGGAGTTATTGCATTGAACACTAATCACTTAGCAATAATACTTCTTCCCAAAACAGGATCATATTCACTAAACTAAATTTATTCTTCATTTTGTTTGACTTTCTTGCTAAGAAGTTACTTTAAATCTTCTAACAACTTCTTCATCGTCACTTTAAAGGTTAATTGAGCCAGCTATATGGTCATATTTTGCGTCTAATTCTATCAATATAACATGTAATAACTATGTTTTCCAACAATTGCAAGTTTTGTTATAAGAGGTAACGTTAATAGACGTCATCATTATATGATATAGAACTCATAAGAATTAAATAATGATCATACATTACTACTGATGAAATAATTACTGAGAAAATTAATTAAACATCATTTAGTTTCCTAAATAATTGTATATATTTAGTTTAGTTTACTTTTTATTATGAAATTATATTTTATTAAATTAAAGAGAAACCCTTTTCCTTACGCTAGAAATAAATACTTGGTCAACTACTCTTTTTTTTAATATTGTTGTTTAATGAGATGTTTTGCTTTCTTATTTTTCATTAATTCGTTAAGAAAATAATTTTTTTATTAGGTAAATTTATATTGTATTTAGTATTAACTGTTATATTATAAAATTGTTTATAATTTATTTAATATTGTTTTGTGCTTCTCAAAATATATTTTCTAAACACTATAATCGTATTTTGAATTGAGTATTTATGTTTATTGCAGTTATTATGTGAACAGAGGAAAATAATTTGCTAATATTAATAATTTCGATATTTTGTGTAACATCGGTATATATGATAAATTGTATACATCCGCGGAATCGCGTATGCGTTCGCAGAACGCTGAAGTATTTCTCAACACATTGAACTATTAATATGTAATAAATTATGTACAAGCTTTTTAGGTTAAATCAACAATTTTTCGTACTTTACAGCAGAAAGGTTGCGTGAGAAAAAACATTCTGGGAAGTTGTTTGTAAAATTAAAAAAAAATAGATGTGTATAAGTATGAATATATGTGTATACTGTATGTATATATGTATGTGTGTGCGATCTCGATTATGAAGTAATGTTTAAAATCACTTAAATTTAGTTGGCCTAGAATGAAGGAAAGACTTTTTGGAGAAGCGGGTCATGAAAACAAATAGCCAGAATGAGTAAAAACGCGGAATATTGAGCAGATGGCAAAAATATAAGAGAATCATGGTTATATTTATCATAATTCCCGTACAATTTCGGAGGAGGAAGAAGCAAAGACTGAGTGGCCAAATGGTCGGATGGAATGCCGAATGCAAATGCAGGTTGATCTTAAAGGAGAGGAGTGTGGAGTGGGTTGGTACCGTGTGCCGAATGCTATATCTGTAACGACGTTCGGTTAAACGACGTCGACGTCGCCGCCGCCTCCCGTCGGAGACGACGACGCTTTGGGCCCGGTCAGTCTCGGCCGTCGCGGCGCCTCAAGATCCACAAGGCTCTACCCAACGTTCCTCGCCCACTTACATAAACGGATGCAAATACAAATGTTCGTCGCGCATTAGAGAAATAAGCAAATAATTGTGTCGACCATCCATTCGTCCAAACAAAGTTAGTTTTCGTTCTGTTTTAAAGATGTGATGCCATTTAGAAGATGAGCAAAGTGAATCCCGTCTCCCGATCGACTAGTGTTTCATCATTGGATCAGCTTACACAATCGAAGCAGCGCGGCAAGCAGCGGAAAGTGAGCCGCGTCCGATTGCCGACGCCGCCGCCGGATCCAAATCTGCAGGAGGATGAGGCGAAGAGCAACAAGGAGGTGCTGGACTACCTTGAGTCCTTACAGAGATCGCAGCCGCATCCTGCTCTGTCGCGATCCACTTCCGCTTTCGCGCCCGCCATAGCCGCGGAGGATGCCTTCGACCACCTGGACAAGCTCTACAAGCTCATGGAGCAGATGCTGACTCTTCGCGAACAAAATGTTCTTCTGCACAGGAGGATCATGGATTTGGAGCGGTTCCGCAACATGCAGGATATGAACAGGAAACTCGATTGTGCAGAGGAAGTGCCCGACTGCGATCCAGACTCCGAATTCGCCGAACATTACCTATACAATATCCTCACCGAAACTAAGAAAGATCCTAAAGCTAAACCTCCACCTCGCTTCCGCCAATCCATCCTCCGCAAATCGCAACGTGCGCGCACCCAATCCGCAAGCGAAGAACCTCAACAAACGGAGCGACGAATATCCATCGATAAGCAATCAAAAGTGTCCAAATGGACCAAAGTTAAAGCGGCTTTCAAGTGGGAAAAGGCTTCACCGACAGTGAGCGATGCGAAGTCGCAGGACAGCGGATTGGGAAGCATGCAGCCCGTCAATTACGAGATGGCAAGGTACCTTCGGGTGCCATCAACCTCGGAGGAATTGGGCACGAGTCCGGCGGATTCCGGCGCCGCGGAGATCTCGACCCCCGGAACCCTATCTTCAGCCTCGTCCACTGAAGACCTGCACCACAGACACCACGGTAAAATCCGTTTCCGTCCAATGACACACGAACGCGAACTCTATTTATACACGCAATAATACAACCCGCTTTAATTAACACGGAATCGCTTTATTTTTAGTGCGGAGGCGAACTCAAATCGAAGATACCTCCGACGATGAGCCGTTCTTTACTTATGACATTCCAAAGGTAATTTTTAACTCTCGAAAGGATAACAACAATGTCTATAACGCTTTAAAAAATAAATTAACCAACCAGGAAGAAACTTCTACTTCGAGCGGCAGGAAAACACACAAAACGCCTTGGGAGAAGATGAAGGATATACTTCAGACGCAGACCAGGAACAGCTTCAAAAAGAAGCACCGGCTCAGCGCGAAAAGCGATGATTTTAAGATCGATCTGAGCATAGGTAGTGACAATGAGGACGTGTTCGAGGATCCGCCAAAAAGTCCCAGGCTTATCGTGCAGAGTCCAGAGGAGATCAGCCTTGAAAACGAAGCTTTATCACTAGAACACAATATTCCAATTGACATAATCGCAAGGTATCAAGTCTATACCGATGATAATGTAAGATACAATCGCTTTCACTACAAATACCACCACTCATCTACAAATAATTACATTTCTAGTCATCGAAATGGGATAAAGTAAAAAAAGCCTTCTTGACACATACACGAGATGATACAATACCTGCCATAAGACGAGGTATACTATTATAATATTAGTCATCCTCTTACGACGCTCTTATCGCAATTTATTTATTAAACAACTTATTTCTTTACTTCTCAACTTACATAAGTCAATATCATTTTGAAAATACAAAGAAGAGAAAATAAGCACGATAATATACTTGAATCATGTTTTAAATTCATAGATTTTAAGCTTCTTTACTTCTTAAAAAAGTCATGAACATTACTGTTGTTTCTTCCAAAATAACACAATATAATTTTATTAAAAAATATTTATTATTTATTTTTGTCATCTTTAAAAGTAAAGTAAAGCAAATAATATAGATACAGCGTCGTAATTCGAGGACTCTTTGTATTTAATGAAGTAATAAATTATTTATTTCTTCAGAGCCAAATCCAACGAAAGAAAGTGACGAAAAGTTGCACGCTGAAATCCAAAAGAATTACATCGAGCTGCAAAAGAAACTGTCACAAGAGTTTCAGGAGAAACTGCAGGAATGGGAGAGAAGCAAGCTGAATTCACCGTGCGCCTCGATAGGATCTACGACGCCGCAAATTCCTCAAGAGGAAACCAAGGATTTGGCGTTCAAGAAGAAGATGGAGGAATGGGAAAAGATCAAAAGTCAACCGAAGCATATGCAGCTACAGAGCGAGGAAAATTTACCACCAGAATTCCGAAAAAAGTTGCAGGAGTGGAAAAAGATTAAAAAGTCTTCGATAAAAGAAGACAGTGCAGGCAGTAGCGGTTGCGGTGCGAAGAGAAAATTGTCGGATTGGCCCAAATGGAAATCCATAAACACGACTCTGGATGCGCAACAATTATCTGATGATTTCCTGAAGAAGTACGAGAGTTGGAAGCAGATAAAGGCAGGCACGACTACACCAACGGAGGAGATGGAGAGTCGAGGGTCCTTCAAGACTCCAAGTCCGAGGCTGATGAGGAAGGAGGGTTCAACGAAGAAGATCAAAGAGCAAACTGGGAAGGAGCTGCAGTGGTTCGAGAAGGAATTGGGGAAGATCGAGAGGGAGAAACAACGGTTGGAGAGGGACAGGCAGAAGTTCTTGGATCGCGAAGAAAGGTATACGAGGTAAATCGCTTAAAAAGTGTGAGTGATTATTGAATTTGCAGATTGGCTAAATTGAGAAGATCTGTGGGCGGTGGAAATAAGAAGGAGATTTTAGTACACACGCCTTCGGGTTTTTACAGATTTGAAGGGATCTCGAGGAAGTTCACGCAAAAATTGTACGAATGGGAGAAGGCGCAAGGCATCGGACCAGAGGAGTCTACGTTCGCACTGCTCAAGTCTTCATGCATTCCTGACATCCGTGGAATGACTTGTAAGACTTTACTCATTAAAACCAGAATAAAATCTTTGATTATTTCGTGATTTTAGCTGATTCAAGCTCAAACTTGATGAGATCGAAATCGGCCGACAGCATAATGAATCCGGAAATGAGTACAGGGTGTCCTCTCATGAGCCAACAACCCTCCAGCCTCTCATTAAACGACATGGAGAACTTGGAAAAGGATATTATCATAGACGATAATCTTTACCTCGAAGAACCGGAAGCCTTAATAGTCGAAGTGGAGGATGTCGTAGAAGAAACGGCGTCTTTTTTGGAGAACTACATGGAGAAGCACATACCCGTGTACCAGAAGCAAGAAACCTCGAATATGTGGTCTGTTTATTATTGTGATAATTCTTCTACATTTCTCTTTCACGAAAAAGTGTTGTTCCAGCGAAGGGGAGACGAAAGCTGCCCCGACAATACGACGAAGCGAATCAGCCAGGGCCCAGGCTAATTATAACCTGATCGAAGAAATAATAAACTTGCTCAGGGGTCTCATCGACAACGAAAAGGACATCGAGTCAGTTTACAAAAAATATATATATACATATTTTAACATAAACATTTGCGTCAGCCGAATAATATTTGAAATTCTCTAATTTTAGACACATCGAGGACGAGAAGATGAAAACGGATTCGATTATAATTATTAATAGTGATGATGATGTCGACGTAAAAACGCTGAAGGTAAATAATTGCGAAAATCGTAGTTTTGATAATCGCAATTATGCATTTTAGGAAAAGCAGACGAAGCAGAGGAAACTGTCCGGATTGCTTTTGGGGAAGCTGCAGATGCTGCAGGAGGCCAACAACAGCGTGGCCGTCAATCTTGCCAAGGAGGATGACAAGAATTCTGCGAGACTCGTCGATGTCATCGATACCGTTCAAGATTTAAGTTCTGAGATTTACAATTTGGTAAGTGTAATTCTATTAATGTTTTCTTAAAGAATACCTAACTAAATTTTGATTCAATTAGGCGGAAAACATAGATAACAGCATTTACAGACGGTGCAAGAATCAATTGGAATCGGATATCATTAACTCTTCCGCTCAACTCTATCCGCAGATTTGCGAGAACCTCGGAGGATTGAATAACAAGATCTTGGAACTGCGACGAAACCTCAGCTATATATGTGCCGCTTCTGGTAAGTAACCAAAAATAACCAATTTTTATATATAAAGTTTGTTTATTATCAGAAAATGTTAAAAAAATCTTTTAATAGTAAACTAAATCGTTACACTCAGTATATAATTTTAACTTCCTTATTTTCTATAAAATGTATTTATCTTAATTATTAATTATATTATTTTTTTCGTTTCAAATTATATGTGTTCATATTGCATTTTAATTGAAGTTAAATTCTAAATGATGAATATAAACATATTCTCTGTTATATTTCAGATATGTCAGTAGCATCGTGGAGGAAAAAGGTGGAAAGGAATTCATTAAAGAGGGTTCCATCAGTTGATAGAAAGAGAGTTATCTTGAGGAGGTCGAAAAGTAAAGAAGATTCTCCCAGTGAATTGAGGAAGCAAGTGGAACAAGGAGCTATCAAGAAGAGGATCCGTTATAGACAGAAGGGGATACACAGCAGGACGCTGGATGAAAGCGATGACGACGAAGAAGAAATCCCAAGGAAACCGAACAAACCTCGACGGATTCGTTCTCAGAATTCTACGGAGAGCAACAAGAGCATACAGGAAACCAAGTTGGAAACGAGAGTAGAGGAGAAAGAGCTTAGCCCTGTTTTGGTAGATCCTGTTGTTGCTGAAAAAGTGATTGTACCAACGAAAACGACAAACTTCCTAAACTTCGAAGAACCCTCGCAGATTAATGAAACACAAGATTCTCCAGTTACTCTATTCGTAAAGACAACCAGAAAGTTGTTTACTCCTATAATAGCTACTCAAATAACAACCCCTCCAAATACTCCAACTACGTGCAAGAAGCAAGATTCGATTCTAGAGAATCAGGTGAGAAATCTACCGCCGTTACCAGCATCTCCAACGCCGCAGCGTAAAAATAAGGAGATATCCCCGAATATACGCTTGATGATGGTTAAGTACAATCAGAAGATTGCCGACGATGTGCCTAGATCTGGAGGTAGCAGTGGTTCCGCTTCGCCTGTGGCTTGGCGCTCTCCAGTTCTTGAAAGAAGAGTTAAAGCGCAAACAGAGAAATACCAGCAGGATTTGCAGAAAATGTCTCCGCTTTTGGGTGGTAGACGGGAGGTGCAGAAAAGTGCGAGCATGGGTTTGATGGTTTCCGGTAACAAGCAAGTGACGATACATAGCAACATGGGAACACCTGAAAACTCTCCGAAGCCTACTACCAAGGGTATTCTGAAGTCCTCAAGCACAAGCGTCATCCACGCTAAGAAACCGGAAACGAACTTCACGCCTCTGCCGGAAATCACCGAGAAGCGGAACGTTAATCTGCACTTGAACATCTCACAATCCGTATGCGAGCTGTGCGACGAGCGAAGCATGAAACTGAAGAAGGCCAAGGAGGAGTTCCTGAATTCGCCGCCTCCATCGGCTCCCGTTCTCCTGAGGACGAGTCCCATCAAGTATCCGGCCAAGAACCGTTTGAGCCAGATCAGCGTGGGTAGCGAGTCAAGCTGCACGTCCTCCGCCTACGAAGGAGTCCTCATCAAGTCCGCGAGTGCTGGAATGATCAACATCGCGCCGGACGCCTACAAGCAGTTCGATCCAGAGGTTCACGCGGACGGATACGTATCCCTGCCAAGAGCAGCAAAGAAGTCGAAGGAAAGTTTACTATCGAACATAACGTCTAAATTTAGAAAAGTTAAAATGAGAAGACATAAGGAAGCGAATCGAATGGTCGCCGTTCCGACGCTCTGCAGACAAAGTCTGGTCGTCGATATCAGCGCCAGCCAGGAAACACTGAACGAAGCCCAAAGCCGTCTCTCTCTTCCGGGCGTCGACTCCAGAGGAACGTCTTCCGGCGAGACGTCACCCACGTCCTCGCGCACCGGAAGTTGGATCAAAAAACTCAAGCCTAAACCCTAAACGCGCTTAACTAACACACTAGTGGATCCGGTGTTTTCATAGACACCAATGTTTAACCGTACCAATTATCATAGCAACATAATAATAATAAACCCATGAAAACACCAAACCACAATTTAAAAACACACACAAAACAAAAATAAACATACACACATACACAAAAATATATGAAACGAAACGCATTTAATTATATTTCTATGTTTTAATAATAAAATAAATGATAGACATTACATGTGCGGGGGTGTTTCGCAAATGCATTTTTAATTTCGGAGCGCGCCGAACCGTAAAGAAGAAGTTAGAAAGGCAAATTGGAAGATTGCGGAGCGGAGTTCGCTTCCTGTTTGCAGAATAATGTTCGGAAGATCCGAAAAGCCACCGATGCCACCCCGACGCCGGTAATTGCACCGGATATAGGGATTTGAACGATTTTTAAATATGGGTATTTTTGGTACGAGCCAACGTTCATCTAAATTTCATTTAATTTCTACCTTCAAGTCACAACATTGCCGCCAATTCTAATGGATTTTCTTTGCAAAATTGATTATAGTTTTTCGTACAAACAAAAACGTACCTTCCCTTTTAAAAGTTCCAATTTATTTATAAAAATCAAATTTAACGAAAAAATATAATCTGAATAATTTCCATTTATTCATGAGAAATTAATAATTATATCAATAGTCCCTATTATTTCAATTTTAGATATAAATATCTAATTTAATAAAAATATTCACATGTAAACTTAGATATTTTATAACTGTAATATAGTTTTATAACTACGGAAATATTATAAAATCAATGAAGAAACTAATTATTAAAAATAAAATAATAATAAATTTATAAATACTTAACATCATATTGACTGAAATTATTAAAAAAGTGAAGGATTATTGTGATAACAAAAATAAAATTAAAAATTATTTCGTTTATATTGTAATACATAATTCATTACCAATTAACGAGTTTCAATAAAATACAAAAGCAACTATAATACAATATTTCATATAATATAATTGATTTACTTGTAAAATAATCAAATGCAAACAGAATACGTTTTAGTACTTTTCATTTTAAAAAGATAAAGATGTTTATAAATCTGATTATCAATATGTACTAAGTAATTAAGTAATGATTGCATTTTAACTTTCATGTGTCTATGTTACAAATGTTACGTAACGGAAAATTAAAATAATGTTTATTATCCGATGTTACTAAGTTTTTTCATAAAAATATAGTTTAAATGTTTAACCAATCAAAGTTAACATGCTTTTACTAAGTATACTATTTTATTCCAAAGTTGCAGTACTGTAATGTATGCAACCATATAAGTATTCAAGCATACAAGAAAATAAATTTATATAACTGCAAATATCTTAAATATTTAAGAATTCTCTGTAGGTGTCTTCAAATTCACGGCTTTATTTAAATTGTATAACAAACAGGTCGTATTTTCGAATAGTTTAAAAATAATGCATGTCGTTCTGTCAAATTCCTGATCTATATTACATGATGTATATTACATTATTAGGAAATGTCAAAATTACAGATACACTAGGTTTGAAATAAACATCGTATTAATAAAGCTGCACATAAATCATGTTATCCAGAGGATTCGCCAGGTCGAACAATATAGTCAGAAGCCACATCCAGTAAGTTTTATCTATCCACATTCGTCCACTTACTTGGTATTTCTAGACCGTGCTTTTTTTAGGTTATGGAGGCCCGTTCGAAGCTACACAAAAGATGCAAAAGAAGGCACCCAAAACGAATTGGCGAACAAAATTGTCACGGACATGCCACCTATGGACGAGCCGGTCAAGGGGCTTCCTAATGCCGTTTACGCCACATTCAAGGAATCCAATCAGAAAACACAGATCACAGTATTGCCCAATGGTCTAACTGTTGCTTCTGAAAACAGATTTGGAGAGTTCTGCACAGTTGGAGGCATGCATTCTTTCAATACACAAAAAATAACAATCATTAATCTCTTGTTTGTTGCAGTTGTCATTGATTCTGGTTCAAGGTATGAAGTGGCATACCCCAGTGGAATTTCTCATTTCTTGGAGAAATTGGCTTTCCATGTAAGATCTCTTCCAGTTCTATTTATTTTAAATTAAATGTGTTGGGGATTTTTAGTCAACCAGCAGGTTTGAGGATAAGGATCTGATGATGGGCACTTTGGAGAAGCATGGTGGAATTTGTGACAGTCAAGCATCTAGGGACACCTTCATCTATGCAGCATCTGCATACACACAGGGTTTGGATGATGTTATGCAGATGCTTGGGGAAGTCATCCTCAGGCCTAGGATCACCTCAGAGGAGTTGGAGTATGCAAGGCAGGCAATTCACTTTGAGTTGGAAACTTTGGGCATGAGGCCAGAACAGGAAACCTTATTAATGGACATGATTCATGCTGTAAATATCTTAAATTATCTTCATTTAAATTAGTTTAATTTGTTGTAATTGCAAACAGGATTCTTGTAACTACATTTTTCGGGCTATTATATTTTCTGATATACGTTTTTTTTCTGCTGAACGTACTCAACGTTCATACAAACGTACACTTCGTCATTAACTAAAGAATTATAGTTTAAGTCAGCGTTGTAAAAGACAATGGATAATATTTAATTTCTTTTTTTTTAAGGCTGCATATAGAGACAATACTCTGGGATTGCCAAAGCTGTGCCCTCAGAATAACATTATGAAAATCGACAGATCAATGATTTTCAACTACTTGAAGCAACACTATACACCAAAGAGGATGGTAGTAGCCGGAGTTGGTGTGGATCACGCTTTATTGGTGGATGCGGCTCAGAAGTATTTCGTTGATGCCACGCCTGTTTGGGAAAACGATTCGGAAGTGTACAAGGGAACTTCAGTAGACGAAAGCGTCTCCCAATATACAGGTGGAATGGTTCAAGTAAGTCAGAAACCACTTTACATCCGTGTTATACGTCTTCAGTTGTTTTAAACTCTAGGAAGAATGCGAGATTCCACAATTTGCATCTGCAGGTCTTCCGGTATTATCACACGTCATGATCGGCTTAGAAGGATGCTCACACCAAGACAAAGATTTTATACCCATGTGCGTGTTGAATATGATGATGGGAGGTGGCGGATCTTTCAGTGCCGGAGGCCCCGGCAAAGGCATGTACACAAGGCTCTACACAAACGTACTCAACAGGTAAATTCACTAATATTTAGTTTGAAGAGATATCCTGACAATGATTTAATTTTTATGTAGATATCATTGGATGTACAGTGCCACAGCTTACAATCACGCATACTCCGATACTGGTTTGTTCTGCATCCACGCCAGTTCACCGCCAAACCAACTCAGAGAGATGGTCGAAGTTATTGTCAGGGAAATGGTCGCCATGGGAGGATCCGTATCTGAACAAGAACTGAGGGTATGGAAATAACTTAATTTTATTATTCCCTTCTTTCTAAATACTTTAAATGAATGTTTTTAGAGGGCGAAAACACAATTGCAATCTATGCTGCTTATGAATTTGGAGTCAAGACCCGTGGTGTTTGAGGATATCGGCAGACAAGTCTTGGCTACTGGACATCGGAAAAGACCGAACTTCTTCATTGACGAAATCGGTAAGTTAATATTTAAAATTATAAATATAGCAATTCTACTAAGTAAATAATACAGAGATACCTCGAATAGTCCGGGAAATCGGTTTAGATAATATCCCAGATTGTTTGAAACCAGACTAATCGAGGTACTATTTCATACCAAAAATGGTTTAATAAAGAGACTTCATTGTACAATGGGGGATAAACCTATCAATTATGTATACACAAATGATTTTATGTACTATTTTTCCGTAAACCGGACTATGCGAGGTATATTGCTGTATTTACCTTCCAACTAAACTATCTTTTTTTTTTTTTTCAAAAACATGTCAAAGTACTTGCGTATGTATCATTTAAGAAAAGAATTTACAAATACTTGCACAAGTTGTCAAATTGACGTTTTAGAATTATCAAAACCTACAACATAATTACTGAATCATCATCATTAATAATACAACATAAATTATGTAACTAAACAAATTAATTATAATTAAAATAATTAACATATTTTATGGTTCTCAGTTTTGTAGATAAATCGATTGATTCCATTAATTATTTTTTGGACATATTTTCAAGAAAGAAAACTCCTTGAAGTCGATTAATAGTAATTTATGGTTTGCCTAGAAATCGTTTAGCAGAATATTTACACTAACCAATTTTAACAATTCTTCGACCTTTGAAGAAATTAAATCACTTTAAAATCTTTATTTTATAAATGTTTTTGTTTGTTCTATAAACTTTTCACATTTGTTTTATTATTAAGTTTACAATTATGAAAGACCGTATTTTTGCATGATAAAACCAGTACCGCAACATCTAATATCTAATTTGCATCAAGAAAACAAAGGTGCCAAATATTAAAAAAAAACAATGCTATTACCTATTATTTGCGTCATTGGCGCCGCACATTTAATGCTGTTAAATTTTATGATGTAAAACGTGTTTCACTATACGAGTAAAAATCCGGATATTTTGGAACGGATTAAACTCGTTAAGTAATACTGAATCCAGTATGAACGTATGGTTCCAATTGTGGGGTGCGGCCAGTAAATCGAACATACAAATTATACAAAGGTTCCAATCAAAATTCATAAGAAATATTATTAAGGCTCCGTGCTTCGTCAAGACTAAAAAAAAACACACGAAGATCTTCATATATGGTCGAAGACAGCAACACTTAGTAGTAGATACCAAGATAGACTGGAATCACATACTAACGTTCTGGCTATTGGCCTACTCGACAACAGTGAAACCACAAACATGCTGAAGCGTTGCAAACCACTAGATTTTGTATATAGGTTTAAGTGATTATTAATGTTAAAAATCATCACAATGATAACTATCCACCGGGAAAGATTATCCATTTAATGTCAACCGCGATCTTAAATTTACTCAATGTTCACATTGATGAACAGATTTTGAATAAAATTATTGGAAATTAACCATTATGTATTTCTGTTTAGAAAAAGTGAACAAGGATCAGATCATGGAGGTGGCGAAGCGACTACTAAGCACACAACCCTGCATCGCGGCCCGAGGAGATTTGAGAAGGATGCCACCGTTGGATTACGTTCAGGCAGGTTTCCTGAACGGCGAGGGTAAAATGCCCGGCCGCAAGTTATCCTTGTTCCGGTAAAAAAATTATACTACCTGGATACTTTTAAAGAACTCTTTCCATTTCTTTTATAAATAACTGTTATTCGATAATACCCCCCTTCCCCCAAACAATACTTATAATAAAGAAGAAACTCAGAACATATGATGCAATTGGATTCATCGTAGGTAGGTAGAAATAGGATGTATTGATTAGTAGTGAGACTTCGTCAACGTTGGTGTCTTCTTAATATCTAATACATATTAGAACGTTCATGATTCAGTGCGCTGCTTCAGTATATACCGCTTGTTTTAAACTGGTTTTCCCCCGTACAGAACTGACTATTGAATGTAGATAATATTTATTTGTTGAGTTTTGAATAAACTGAACTTTTCTTAGTTTGTTTCTTTAATTTTGTTTTATATTATGCATAGCAGGTCAAACTCAAAGGCTAACTTGGGCCAAACAAACAAGCGTTACTTTAGGTGGGCCATAAAAAAAAATTGTGATTTGGTTCACAGGATACGGCAAAATCGTAATCATTTTTTTTTTACGATAAATCAGTTGGTATGAGAAGTTAGCAGAGCCTGAAAGAAGAAAATTTTTCGTCCGAAATCGGTTGAATTCGGATATGGTTAATAATAATTAAACTTATTTGGATCAGAACAAACTCGGTTAAAAGTAGTCAAGCAGTCGCGGTTCTAAATGTAAATAGTGCGAAAACGTTAAAGCAATAAAAACTATTTGAACGGATAAAGG
Organism: Nicrophorus vespilloides; assembly: GCF_001412225.1. Classification (NCBI taxonomy): domain Eukaryota; kingdom Metazoa; phylum Arthropoda; class Insecta; order Coleoptera; family Silphidae; genus Nicrophorus; species Nicrophorus vespilloides. The sequence goes on along the minus strand of NW_017097407.1, from coordinate 13,451 downwards.
ATTTTGTGTTGTTTGAAATTTCAAATTATTTGGCGCTATATTTGCTGGTACTTGTGGCGCCGCACTATGTGCTTTCCATGTACTAAGGAACGCCACCGCAGTGGCTATACAACAGATTTCTCATATGACTTGGTCACCCTGATTTAATTGTTTTGCATGCTGAAAGAGCTTAGGCTTAAGCGTCATACTGCTTTTACTTATGTAAAACCCAAATATGTAACCCATTTCACATATAAATAAATACATTTGAAACTATTTAATTCTTTACAAATCGTTGCATATTATTGCACTCTGAGTAAAATTTACGCAAATCAGTTGTTTTTACAGCAAAATACTGTTAATAATTTAACAATCAATAATTTAAAAATCTATATTTTCAGCTTTTCGTTCAACAACAAATTACTGTTAATTATTTAACAGATCAGAGCATTTTGTTTGAATTTTTTTAAAAATTATTTCAACATTTTTCATGTGTAAAAAAGTTAGTTAGTTATTTATGCTTAAATAACGTATTTACCTAATTGTGTTATTTTCAAAATAAATGTACGCATTTTGTTTAATCTTATTTTTATTCTGCGTCGGTTTATTATTTTATTATATATTATTGTGTATTATTGTGCAGATATATTGGCCGGGTCGCATAAATGTTAGTTGCGGGCCGCATGCCCTTAATGTAGACTTTAACCGATATATCACAAAAAAACGTTATAAATTTAATTTTATTACCTTAATTTTATTTAAAAACAGTTAAAACATATTTTTTCATTTGAATTAATAAAGCAACGTTCAAGTAAGTTTCAAGTCTGTAAGTGTTTTTGCGAAAAAAACTTGTATAAGTAGATAATTTATATGATACATCCAAGTACTCTTTCTTGAAGTACACAATTGAACAGTCATACCTCCGTTATCTCTGACAGCGAAATCCGAAATTTCAAGCAAAATATGACCAGATGTTCTGCCCTTCGTATCCTCACGACAAAACCAAAATACTTCCTCTCCTGGACCGATACCTTTCCCTCGACTTGAAATTTAAATCCCTCGATTGATACACACTTGTTCCTACTCCGCTGCTTTTTTTTCTTCCCTCATTCTTCTGTTATTTATTTGTATTTTATTATTATTATAATATTGTATTATTCCATAATTAATTTTATGTTCCCGGGCGGAAAGACCTCGGTCGTTAGCCCTTTGGCCTATTAATATTTTTTTTTTAAATTATATGTTCGAATTTATTTATGTATACATTTTTTTTTCTTATGTATTGATGTTTGGCCAATAAATTATTATTATGACCAGATGTACTAGAAGAAGCAGTGGACGTTTTTCAGTGGAACAGGTAAAGTAAATTTCAAGTTGCAAAACTTGTGTATATAGATAAATTATAAAATAAGTTCAACCAAATATTATCGTCTTGTTTGATATTCATCATGTTATTTTGTTAAAATTTTTGACGCGATTGATGAGTCAACTGATCGTCCGTTGACCGGCTTAGTCTAGAGCGGTGTGTGTGTTAATTTTTATAGAAAAAAATTGTTTGATATTCGTCGTATGTTTAATTATGTATCAAGAAGATTTACTATCTATTGCTCACTCATATTTAGGTAATAAATATAATTATTGAATTTGTTCTATATATTCTCACATTTATTTAAACATTTAATATCATTGTGCTGATTCAAAAAATAATTCGATAAACAATTATAAAATAATTAACATTCGGTTGTTCCATTTCGTTCTTGCATTTGATAAAAAAAAGAACTCTTTTTTTTTTAGCAAAGAAGAAATGAAACAAAAATAATAAATAAGTACAATATAAATAGATTCATTCAGGCTCGACCTTTATAGATGACAATGCAGGAGGTTCCACGAAATGCGTTTTGAACTTATCGATGATGACTGTCGTAATATCAATGTGCTTATGCAATTTGATTATGTGCTGTTTAGCGGCGCACTTCTTGTTGAAGCTCTTCGGACACACGCAACATTGGTAAGGTCTCTCCTGCGTGTGAACCATCACGTGCTTCTTCAGATCATTCTTCGCGTAAAACGACTTATCACAGTCCGTGCAATGGAAGTCCCGAACGCCGCTATGGATCTTCTTGTGACTCGACAGGTTGCTCAACTTGCTGAACTTCTTTTGGCACACGTCGCACGTATAGGGCCGTTCCTTCGTGTGCGTCCTAATATGTATTCGAAGGTAGTTCATGGTCACGAAGGTCTTGTTGCAGACGGAGCAGTTGTACGGCCTCTCTCCCGTATGTCTCCTATTGTGAATAGTCAGATGCGTCTTCTGCGTAAACATCTTATCGCAAAGATTGCACTTGTACGGCTTCACCTTCGTGTGCACCCGAAGATGTTTCTTGAGAGTACTATTATCGATGCAATGCTTGTCACAAAATTCGCACACGTAATTCCTTTCACCTGTATGAACTATAGTATGCACCAAAAGCGAATCTCTCCTCGCAAACTTCTTATCACACAAAGTACACTCGTAGTACTTCTCACCGGTGTGAGTGTACCTGTGATGCTTCAAATGTTCGTTCCTAATAAAAGTTTTGTCACAAAAATCACACTTAAATGGTCTTTCTCCACTGTGTATCACCATATGTTTGTTCAGATTGCCCCTGCTCAAAAATTTCCTGTGGCACTCTTCGCATTCATGATCTTTAATCCCTGTATGTATTTTTATATGCTTGTTCAAAGTGCCCCGATCATTAAATGCCTTCGAGCATATTTCACATTTGTATGGCCTCTCATTGGAGTGACACATCATGTGTGTCTTCAATCTGGATTTTGTCACAAACATCTTCAAACACACTTCACAACCAAACTCCTTCTTTTGATGATCTTCTTTGACAACATCTTCTTCACTACTGTATTGAGCATCAGCAACTTCTTCCTTGATCATCACAGATTCAATCTCCAAATTACCTGCATATGAAGACTGTTGATTAAATACTTGTTCTTCAATAGCAATTACTCTAATAGTTTTAGGCTGTGGACTAAATATAATCTTTTCAGATTTGACTTCTTCCTCATCACTTGTTGAAACAATCACAATATCCTTAATATCCTCTTTATTTTCAAATTTCATTATTTCGATCTCTTCACACTCTGGAACTATAATAGTTGTAATATCCTCCTTAGCTTCTAATTTTGGTTGCAACATTGCCATCTTTTTTAAAATTATTTATGTAATCCAAACTAATTAAACAATACTTTACAGACTATTTAAGTATCTAGTAATGAAGCTGAATAAACAGATACATAACCATTTCATTTTATTTGTTCACAAGCTAGGGTTGATCATCTAAAATACTTTCTGTAATTGAATTGCAAACTTTAGATATTCCTTACTTACCACTCATTCAAGAGAATTGGTACAAGGTTCTTCATACCATATTTTCCTTTCCAAATTATTTATGAAATTTTAGGTTTATACAGGTTGTCTTTATGGCAATTACCTTGGTTTTTTATAAATATACAAGCATTGGTGTCCACTGAAATGTAAATATTGATCACTGCGCTCCTTAAGTCCTCTGTCCACTCTGTCGTCAACACTAATCTGTAACTTGCAAAAAGTATTCAATCAAACCTGACAGATCTGTATGCTGCACTCAAAAATCTGACAGGTGTAATCCTGGTGGATAGCAGCGAAACTACGGAATTTAAAATTTAAAGTTTACACTTCTTTCATGAAAACATTAGTATTTAATATAATAATATAATTGAAACAATTAATATTTATTACCATTCCTTTTGTTGTATGTTGTATGATTCAAATATACAGATGTTTTACTAAAAAGATTGGTAGCGACATCTATTCGTTTTGAAGCAAGGGACAAAGGCAGGACCGCATTAAGTATTAAAGTTTTAAAGGTGATTTACACCTGCGTGAAAATACTCAGATTTCAAAAGTTAATAAAAATTTATTAATACGTCATAGAAGTAAATAACTAACAAACTAATTGATTAACCAGTTTTGCAATTTATAATCTATATAATATAGTTTATATGTATGATATACTGTATGATAGTATATACTTATATTGTAGCAATTCAAGACATATTCAAATCTTGTTATAATATTGGCATTTTCCAAATAAACTCGTATTGTATAATTTAATATATCTTTAATAATAAATCTTTAATTAATAAATTGAAATAGTTGCTAGTAAATTCAATTGAAATTTATTTACTCAAGTTATTTACTTACAATTTTCATATAGTTTTTGTTGCTTACCACAGACAATGGACAGCAGCACCATCAGCTGTCACCTGTAAACATCTATAATTTGTTTGGTTATATTTAAGGTTATTCAGTTTGTTTTTTTAAAGCAAGCTGAACGTGTCAGCTTATAAGACACATAGTTAATTTTAACTTTTACTAAATTAATTTAAAAAGATGGCTTCAGGCAGCTCGGTAATTATAATAATATACTTCAAAATTATTCGAAACTTACCAAATGGTTTTTTTTCTAGAGAACAAGTGTTAAGGAGTACACAATAAAAGTTCCTAAACATGTTCAGAAAAGGCATCATGTAATGAGATTCAATGCGACACTAGATGTAGACTTTGAAAAATGGAAGCAGGTGAAGATGGAACGTGAGAATAACATGAAGGAATTCAAGGGTACGGAGGAGGATCAGCCAAAATTTGGTGCAGGATCAGAGTTTGGCAGAGAAGCAAAAGAGGAGGCAAGACGTAAGAAGCTTGGTATAATCTCACGTAAATACAAACCAGATGATCAGCCCTGGATTCTCAAATCATATGGTAGTACAGTAAAGAAGTTTAAAGGTAATTGAAGGTGAGAAGGAGACATTCCTGACCTGGTTTACATGGAGACATTCACATTTCAGGTATTAGAGAAGGTGGAGTCTCAGAAAATGCGGCCTACTATGTTTTCACACATGCAGCCAACCAAGTCATTGAAGCATTTCCACTGCATGAATGGTAAGTTTATTTACTAACAGATTATATTCAGATTTTATTCATTGATTTGAAACAGGTATAAGTTTCAACCAATCCAAAGATACAAGGCACTTTCTGCTGAAGAAGCAGAACAGGAATTCAGTAAGAGAAACAAGCATCTTAACTTTTTCTCACTTATGTTGAGGAAACGTCTAAAGGGTGATGACGATGCAGAGGTCGATGGTGAAGTGGAGGAAGGAAAAAGCAAGAAGGGTGGAAAATCTAAAGGTTCGTATTATTATTTTAAAAGTAATTCGCGTGTAATGAGTAATTTTATTATTTGTGTAGAGTTAAAGATCTCTGAAATGGATGAATGGATGGACAGTTCTGATGGTGATTCAGATGAAGAAGCTCCGGAGAAGGAGGAAGATGATGAAGAGAAACCAGATAAGAAGAAAATAAAGAAAAGTAAGTTACAGTTACACAAATATTTAATTATTATTTTTTAGTCACTTTATTTGTATGAAATTAATTGATGTTTTATTTATTGTTTAAGATGATGCTAAGAAGAAGAAGAACAAGAAAAGGGATACGGATGTCGAAGCGTTTGAGGATTCTGACGATGGTGATGGCGAAGGAAGAGAATTGGATTATATAACGGACAGCAGTGACAGCGAGCCGGAAAATACGAAACTCGAGGGTGTGGCAGAAGAGAAGGCGCTGAGAAAGTTGTTGAATTCTGATGAGGAGTCCGAAAACGATTCCGATAAGTCAGACAAAGAAATGGAGAAGGAAGACGAGGAGAACAAGGATAAGGACGAGGAGAAGGAGGGCGAAGCGGAGAAGGACAAGAAGAATAAGAACAACAAGAAGAAGAAGACAAAGAAAGATCCCAAGAAGGATGCGAAGGAGAAGAAGGGAACGACTGATAGTGATTTTAGTTCGGACAGCAGCACCGATGAGGACGTCAAGAAGAAGAAGGTGCAGCAGAAGAAGAACAAAAAGGAGAAGGGCGACGATAAGGCTAAACCCGAGCAAGCCGAGCCCAGCAGGTTAGTAATAATGGAAGGCGACTTCTCGCAACTGCGTTGTTTTTGTGCGTTTCTTTCAGTCAGTTTTTCTTGTTCTCTCTACATGATATTATAATGTTTTAGTACTAATAGTTCCAGGTCTGGAACTCCCACAATCGATGGCAAGAGGAAGATGCCCGATTTGGGTGGGCCGATCAAGAAGCCGAAACTGGAGGCGCCCATCAATTACATACCGGGATCTTTGGAATCGGGCATCACCGAGGACGCCGTCAGGAAATACCTGATGAGGAAACCTATGACCACAACAGAACTACTGCAGAAGTTCAAATCAAAGAAGACTGGTCTTTCGAGCGAGCAACTGGTCAACATAATGACGCAGATACTGAAGAAAATCAATCCCGTCAAGCAAACTCTCAAGGGAAAGATGTACCTGTCTATCAAATCTTAAATATATACTGTATCCATTATTATTTTTATCGCATATATATTATTTTTTTTTGTAAAATATAGTGAGATCAAATATATTCAGATATATATTTAATTACGTTTTTACATACGTCTTTATTTAATCTTCTTGCCTTTCTCAATTAATTTGAGTGTACTTTAAGCTTTATGAGTTGAGGCAACTCTCGTGGAAGTAATGCGTTTCTTATTGCAGGTCCGTTAATTAGTGAAATCCCTTTTCGAGACATAATTTGTTGCGGATTATTTTATTATAATTATAAAATATTCCCATCAACCGCAAAGTAATTCAAAGCTTTACATTTAAATTTCTTTTAATAATATATTTGTTTATCTGCGATCCACGTTTCACTTGCATAACATTCAGTAATAACTTGAACTTAATGTTTAACAATCATTTATTCATTTTAAGAAATGTTCAAGTTCAGACAATCTTGATTTATCTTCGTTATTATATATTATTTGTGTTGATTTATCCTATTTATATTATATTATTGAATGAATTTTGGAATAAAGGGTAAAGTTTATATACAGCAGCAACAATTAAAATTTTTAAGAAATTGATCCTATACTAAATACAAATCATAGGTGTTAAAATATGAATTAAAATCATAGATTACAAATAGGTTATATTATATCAGTGATTCTCAAAGAAAGAATCGCAGAAAATTTGATGACAGATCAATCCGTGATATTTTTCCATACATACCCATTTTTCAAGGAGTCGCGGACTAAAAAGTTTGAGAAAAGCTATCTTATGCAATAATCTGAAATATACTTTTTTTAATTTTGTTATAAAATATTCAAATTGAAATGATTTCTATTAATTATAAATATTTATTGAATATTTTAATGTAAGCATATCAAACTTGAGAAAGAGAATCAACTTGTGTATATATTCTAAAAATTGAGATATCAACAGTCTTGAGAACTAAGTTTTATATGGATCAAATGAAACTGACACATTTAGTACACTCGTGAAGATGGAAGAATTGCATTGTAGACTGATACTTTTCTATTACTGTAAAGCCAAAAATGCTTTACGGAGAAGTTGCTTTAGCTAAATGAACTTTAGAAACATAATTCTCTAAATGTAGAGCTGATGATTTCAGCCTTAATGTTCTAGTAGTAATAATGATGAAATCAAGATGTTGATCGAGAATAACTATCAGAAACAACTATCGACGAACGTTTTTGAAGCTTGCTTGCATAAATCGTTAAGATATATCAGTTTTGCACAAAAATCACAATATCAGCACTTATATTTCTTTTACTACTTAACAAAAATTGTTGGAGACGGACAGAGTTGTATTTGTTTACCCGTATTATATGGGTCTTTGCAAAAATTCCATTAACTGCAAGAACGATTAATTTTTAGTCGACATAAAAAACCCACCTGAAGAAGTTTTCTTGACGAAAAACCTAATAAATTCTGGGAGAATGTAATATTTTTATTGTGTACAAGATGAAGAAAGGTTTATAGATAAAAAAAAATGGAGCATACGTAAATAAAAAATTAAAAAATATATAAAAGTTTTGATTTTTAATTTTCGTAAAAAATCGGTACGAGCTTGCTGAACATCCAAATAGAATAAAAATTTTAAAACAAACTTAAATGAAAATAAATTCTAAAGAAATCGAAACGACGATGTATATATTTAGTTTCTTGATTATTCCGGTTTCAAACTTGCGTGGAACCGATTATCCGCACTATGCGAGGTATTGTCGTACACAGAAACTGTACAATTTTTCCAAGATTTTGAAATATGGTTGTTAAAGCATGTGTCGAATATCAGTAATTTGATCTAAGTTTAATCTTCTGAAATACCGTAGTTCATAAAAAATAGTTTCAGCAATATACACACCCCTCTTTCAGGCTTACATTAAACCAGTGGTTTCCAAATTTGATATTACTACGCCTCCCTTAGAAATATTTAATCATTTGGCTCCTATCCTCCCCCTTCAATTTCATAAAATAGATAAAACTTTCGTAGTCATTTGGAAAATTGCTCACTTTGACTAATATTCGGACCTCCCCTTAGACTATTCCGCTGCATTAAACGATGCTATTTCTCATTAATAAATATTTGTCAAGTTGTTAATCCAGTCAAATGATGCATATGCATGCAACGTTACGTTTGCAAAATGTTGCCAGTAGTAATAATATGTGCAATATGTTTCCTACCGAATGAGGTTGAAATGCAAGCAAAATGCGGAAAGAATCTCGTTCGGACTAAAATCGAATGCTGCCCGTAATGAGCTTGTTATTGGATCTGGAAAATAATTAGCGTGGCATAATTTATTTATTCTTCGGTAGAACGGAATATGATCTAATTGGCGACGACTGTGCACGTACGCCGTCAGCAATGATATTAGCCTGGAAGGGCGTAAATGCAATTAAATCTAATTGAAGCCGTATCGATAAAATGTATTTATTTTATTTACTCTCGATAGTCGATATACGGCTGATAAAAGCAGCAGGCTGTTCGTTAGATGGACAACAATACTTCGATCATGATACAAGCCAATACGAGACACAAACAAATCGAATTTTATACAAATTTTTATACTATAAAAAAATGATAATATTGTTTCGTGTTTTGTAAAAATTAATGTAAGACATCACAAATAATGAATAATCAGTAACATTCATGTTAAAAAATAATATTGAATCAACAAGAGACTTCATATTATATTATTGTATAATACATTTTATTTTATGCCGTATAATTTTAATTCACAATCTGTTCATCAATGTGAACATTGAGTAAAGTTAAATGGATAATCTTTCCCGGTGGATAGTTACCATTATGATGATTTTTGATTTTAATTTGTTGGTAACTTCAGTAGTATATTTATGCTCTGCGATTCCACTATTTCCTTAACACTGTCATTGTCCATCGACTTGGCTGAAGGTCCATATGCTGAACCTCATTAATTTGACTGTCCACCTGTGACGAACGATGGCCCTATTGTCGCAAGCACCGAGAGGGCTCACAAAGCTCCTGGCTTGACCTGGATTCGAACCGGCGCCCACGAAATGGACTTAACCATTCGTTTATTAGTACAATACATAAAATCAATAAAAATATTTACTAAATTCCTAACAAAATCAACTAAAAACGTAATTATTTCAATTAAAATACTTTGATGAAATGTTTCCAGGAACTAACTGCATTAGATGACAACTTAGCTTAAAATTAAGTATAGGATATCAATAGTTTTATTAATAATAAAATAACATAATAAAAAAAATAAAACTAAATTGAATTGCTGCAAAAGGGCTATTGACCAACCCCTGTTTTATTATTAATTTTAGATATTCTATAATTAGGTTGTGTAATTTTCGTAAAAGGCACACAAATCCGTAACAGTCGCCTCAAGAGGCTTATGCAAATTCGCTATACGGTCAAAAAAAACCTCTTCACTAAGCTCGGATATCAGAAGGTTCTCTACCTCTGTGCATTCATGACAGTCTTTGTGGGATTTCGCGGAGGATTGATAGGATGTCGGAGTTTAGTTAGGTCTCTAAAGGACAAACCTCCTTTCGCCTCCAACAACCTTTTACATGTTAAATATTAGTTAGTTATTGATCTGAAAATAGCTTTAAACACGTGGACAGCGAATTTTAATCACTTCTTTTAAAAAGAGAATTTGAGAATAGTTACATTGAAAGTAATATAGTAAACATAATAGATTGACATAGTTTTTGAATTTAACGTATTTGTTTAGAATCAACAGTCAATTAAATTTTTAATCAAAAATCGATATCTAATACTAATTCCATGAATACAGAATCATAAATTTAAAGATAAATATAAAGGTTTACTTTTTGTAGTTTTTACGTTTACGAGAAGAAAAGTATATGCTATAAAATGTATTGAAGAATCATCTAATTACATAATTGTATTTCAGTAATGTACTGTTTACTTTTTTTTTTTTAATAAGTTAAGTTACTATGGACAGTTCTAGGTTTAGTGTTTGTATTTACTATTTATACCATGAGAAAACTATAATTTTAGTTAAAATATGATTTTTTTACAATTATCTGGTTACATATTTATATTCCAGTAAAATACCATGTAATATTTCTCGAAAATGTAGATGCAATGATCTACGTGATTACTATGAATTGGAACAATTGTTAGGTAATCGAAGCAATTGTTTCCCGTGAACTATGGGAAAGGTAGACAAATTGGTCATAAATGCATATTCACGTTAGACGCAATAGATAGATGTGAAAATGTATCTTTCAAATTAAATTCTATGAGAAACTATTTATATTTCTATAATTCTCCGATAGCAACAGAATTTTATATATTGAAGGATCTACAATTAATTTTTGTAAATTCGAATAAAATCAAGAACAAAGTGAATAATTTTGGTCGTTGAATGGCATATAGATGGCGTCTCTACCGACAAATTCATATAATTTTTACTAAGTACCAACCTACAGAAACTCCTGTCAAAATTTCATGGCAATCTGACGTTTAGTTCACAAGTTACAGTGGTTTTAATGAGGCTACTTTTGTAATTTTCAAAACAATGGAAAAATCTGAATGTGTGTTGATAAAACATTGCTTTTTGATGGGAAAAAAATATCGTTGTTGTTTTATTAGTCATCCTACGAACTTATTGTGTGAGGTGTTATGAATCTAATAGAAAGAATTTTAAGTAGATTTACCTGATCTGGTGAAAATTAAGTTTCGACGAAAAACATCTACTTGTAATTAAAGAAAATGTCAGTTTCAAAATTGATGTATGTCTAAAATCAGTATTATTCAACTTTATTTTATCTCACAGCACACTTAAACCTATAGTTATAATACTGCGGCACACTTAAATTATGATGATGTTACTGAAATTTGTTATGACTTTTTTTTTCAATTTTTTAAGGATTTTCTCCAAAATTCCCGGGAAAACGGGAAATACAAATATGAAAAAATGTTAATCTAAATGTTAATATTTGATTATTAGACTCAAGCCATATGTCGGACTTCTTGAAATAGAAGTTTTTATTTAATTTACTATTCTGTGTTTTCTGAACACGAATAACTCATTTCTTAAATTGGAATTGTGTTCGATAAGAACATTACACTTCAATATGTGAATGTAGGAGTCATCTGAAGAGGCAATATGGGTCATCACATCATTGAGCGAAAATACAATCAAATACTAAGTGGTAAAAGCAGAGGTTCGAAGACAAAGTGATGTGATCGATATTAGATTGAATGTTTCTCTTATGTAAGAAATTTGGCATTATAAAAGTCGGAATACTTTTATAATAAAAATAACATTTATTGCAACAATTAAGAAATATGTCATATCTTGGTTGTTCGGAAAGTAATTTCGTACAATTGACCGTTTTGTTCAATCAGTTTTGCTCCGTCGTTTATTCAATTTCAAAATTCAATACTATCAGATTTCTGAAGACAACTTTTAACAAAAGTTTATAAATAATTACGTACCAATAACAATTCTATTATGCTATATATTATTGTGATGTTTGGAAAGTAATTTCCAAATTTTATTTTTGGATCAATTAATGTAGATTCTCTTGAAACTTAAAGAAATAGGGTAGAAAGATAAAGATGTATAAATTTATAAATGGAATAAATAAAAAGTTTTATACTAAACTTTGCAAAATTAAATAAATTATGATTGTTTATTGAAATATCAAATTATGAAGATACAAAGAAATACGTATTAAGATACAAATATTATTAACCCAGTATATATACTTTTTTTCTTACGCTTAAAGCAGATACAAATTTAATAAAATGTAAATGTAATTAAGAATTCTAATGCCCCGGAGTGTAGGGTTTCTTTGGAAAAGCAAAATCTGTAATGTAGAACGAAGCGCTTTCACAACAAGTGTCCACAGCGAGAGTTGAGAGCGAAACGCTTCCAAATTAGAAATTAAAACGTGTACACATAATATAAAATATATTTTAGGTGAATTTTTTTTATAAAAATGCAAGAATATTTATTTAAAAATGTGTATTTGTGTTATGAAAACATTATAATTTTACCACTATTTCTGATTATTTTATGAAAAAAAGTTCTTTTTTTTAATTACTATTTTTGCCACCAAATCCTGCTTATAGACCTAATGTATATTAAACTTTGTATAAACACAAATTGTTATAATTACTTGATGCCTTTGAAAAATATCAAGTAGCTTTTGATAAATGTAGATATGAAATAAAAACTTAATATTTTGTTGTCAATGGCAACTTGCCGTGTAATAAAGCTTAATATTTTCGAGGATGTCTCACGTATAAAAAGGACAAAGCAAGCAAAGCGGTCTCTTTCGGTAGGATAGACGTCGTAAGTCATGAAAAGCTGAGCATTGTGAAGGGCGGAGTGGTCCAAGTACGTATAGGGAATTATTGTTCGTTTGAGGTTACCACCTTTTTATTTCGTGTAAGAGGTTCTCTTCAGCACAGTATATTTTTACATTTAATACACTTTTTCAGAACAGTTTATTTAAAAACGAAGACTAAAAATACAGATATTAAATTTATAATAACAAATACAAATATTTCTTATTTTTCAATATTGTTCATGTAATATTAAAACAAGACTGTTATTTATATATAATTGAATCACAGAAAACAATGTTTATCATGAATAGTTTGATATATTTTTGTCTCTTTTGGTTCTCTTTTTATCCGGTAGATACGTTCCACAGGAAAACACACAAAAATAAATCGCACAAAAAAGGACTAGACACTCGTATAAAAATAAAGGATACGTTTCATATTTTTTTAAAACCGCATAAAACTAAATCAATAAGTTACAATATACCAAAAATCGCATAAAAAAAGGTTTATTAAATTTCAGAAAAATAATTAGTTTTACTTTCTGAAATGTTTATTCATAATTTTATAAAAACGTTAACAATCATAGACAAGTTTATTAAATTTCAGAAAAATATAATCTTAACTTCTAATCTTCCTTCTAAATTTATACTGAAAAATTTTACAAAAAAAAATACAGAAAATTTTTATGAAAGTTAATCTTTCTTCATTTTTTTCTTTAGA